>NC_046154.1:145593490-145893490 GCF_011064425.1 Rattus rattus | reverse complement strand
TCTGGTCTCACAACTCTGGGACATTCTCTTATCCCCCTTAGATAAGCCAGTTGAGACTTCGGGTACCCGGATAGGAAGGGTCTAGGCCCCAACTAAATCATAAGTTCTAGAAAACTTTGGCCATCAACAAATCTTCAAGGACCAAAGCCTTACAGGAGGAAATTGAGGCAGGACAGAAGAACAGGAATTAGGGAAGCATGGAAAGAGAATAAGCCCAGCAGTCTGGCTGAAGGTTCTCAGTTAAGAGACATAGCAAATTCCTTATAAAGCTTACGGACACAGAGATAATACTCATTCTACAGTGACATTTGGATAAACAGCAATGAACAATGCTGATAGCCTGAGCATACATGACCATTTACGGCCTTCTTTTTTTTTTCCAACTTCAAACCTGCAGTATTCTGAGAATCTCCCTTCTGTTAGTTTAGGGATCCATGGTTTAACCTTATCATATTGTAACCATATACAAAGCATTCATTCACTTTCATTCACTGAGAATGCCCTTAGTGACTCAGAGAAGCAACTGCAAAGGTCCCTCAAAGTCCCTCAAATCCTAATTATAACTATTTCTAAATATCGCTAAAACAATTAGGCACAACTCTTTCCTGAGAAGCCCACATCTGTGTATTATTCTGTCCTTAAATGCTTAAATCTACAAAAACTTATTTTCTTAATAAATTCTAATTCTGCTCCAATCTGACTCATTCTCAAATTTCATTCTGTGTGGTTCAGTCAAGAGCCTCAACTTTACTTAAGCAGATACCTCTGTAAAGAGGTCCCCAGGTTTCTAGGGACAGTAGAGGGGAGCTACATCTCTGGCCCAAATCCCACAGCCCCAGCCCTCAAGAGGCAAAAGCAGAGTAACTCAGGCCAGCCAGGGGCACACTATGAGCAAAGGGCAATGTGAACTGAATGGTAAGAATGTCTCAAAACCAACAAGATCTGAGGGTACAGCTCAGAGGGAGAGTGTTGGCCTAGTGTGCACTAGATCCGGGCTTAACTAGTACTGTGTGTGTGTGTGTGTGTGTGTGTGTGTGTGTGTGTGTGTGTGTGTGTGTGTGTGTGTGTGTGTGTGTGTGTCTGTGTGTGTCTGTGTGTGTGTGTGTCTGTGTGTGTGTGTCTGTGTGTGTGTGTGTCTGTGTGTGTGTGCGCACACACACATAGATACTTCATTTATATTTATATTCTGTTATTCAGTTAATTATTACTAGTGTAGCAAAAAGTGCAGATGAATTCTGTGAAATCTTCGGACAGTACTTTTACTCAAATGGTGAACTATTTTAGGTCTGGATAAAAGACATATATAACATCTCACTCCTTTTAAAGATATTTTGCTTAACATAGTTCTCACTTTAATAACAGTTTTTATTAAGAGTTTCTTTTTAATCTTTATGAGTTTTGGTTTTGCTTTTGATTTTTTTTAGAAGACATGAATCATACAACAGAGGTCAAACCAGACGTCCAAATTTCATACATGGGCTGCCAGCTGCCAGATCAGTTATGAATGCAATTTGGTCACGTGAATTCTTTTCCTTTTCTGTGGATCGCAAGTCACAAGTTCTGATTTTCAAAAGAACATTTCAAAACTGGCTTTTAAAGAAAATTTATTTCTTTCTGAAGCTGCTAAATACAATACTTTGTAAACTAAATAATGAGGTATCATGAACTAAGTTTACCTTTTATTTTTCAAAATCAGAAAGGTGACGACTAACTTGAATTGTCATTTGTTTTCTAAGCTTCTTGGATCTTGTGCATGTCACATTGAAACGTCTAAAGCCTATTACTAAATTTGAAGTTTTTAATAAAAATGTAGAAGATTACAGTGGATGATTATAATCTGCACCCTGCACGGGAACCATCTTTGCGGCTTCTTTTCAAGTTTGGCATGTTTCTACCTCACACTTTCAACAATAATTAGGAAAACTGTAAAAGACGCAGTAATCCCCAGGCCCTGAATAGACAGGGTAAATGCAGGCCTTCTGGGAACCAGCCTGAAACGCACACAGGGGTCCCTCCTGCTAAGGGGTGGGAATCGATCTGTTAGAAAGGTGCTACCCAGGAGGCATCGGTCCATCAACAGCCATACTTCAATACCAACTATTCGTCCTTCTCAGAAAGCTAATGGTGAGACCCCAGTTTCTGCTCCTTTGGAACTGTGCAGTCAACAGTGGGCAGCTTTCATTAACATCTGAGACACTCGGCCTGGAAAATGTGAGTAGCTACTAATGACGGTTGTGAGAGATAAATGATAGTATTTAGAGAGTGTGCAACTTATATATGATGCATAACAAAACTATATAAGTAAATAAGAACATACTTGTTGGAAAAATTCTAAATTCTAGGCAACAATCCAGATACTCCGCCAGACTTAATAATTCAATGTCTGTGATCTGTGGACTGAGGTTAAGAACGCACATCTAAGCAGACAGTGTGAAAACAAGGGTTCGTGCAAGGACACTTTCTTGTGTGGCTTCAGAGCAGACAAATGGGTAGTGGGTGGGGCTTTAGCTGAACTGAGTCAATCTGAGATGTGTTCATAAGGGCCTAGTCCTGCCCTTGGAGCCTACTACAATAAGGACAATGACGCAAACAACACTGAGTATAATTTTAATGAACACTCCTCTGTTCTTAATCACCATTTTCATTGTCTTTTGACAATGACAAATTTACATGACTATTAAAATTCATAACAACTTTTTTTAGAAACAGGAGACATGTCTGTTTGCTAAAAGATTTAGCAAGAATTTGATGGGAAATAATAAGAGTGTAGAGAAAGAAAAACAAAAAAGATGAGTTCTATATTTAAAAATTAGATTTGTGTGGCCAAAAGGAGAAAAAAGAACAGCATTTCCTATTTTTGCTAAACAGTTTGTTTTATTTATTGTTATTTAAATGAACATGACACAGAATGGTGTTCTTCAAATTAAATTTCTAATGCAAGGAAAAACAGATTAAATGTATAATAACCGTGGTAACGTCAAACTTTTTCACTTTAACATTTTCTTATCTAATTCCCTTCTTATGTATATAGTATAGATCTCAAAGATTATATTGACATACTTGGTTGAAGACATACTTAATAGCACTTAGTTAAAAACAATATTTAAAACATAGCTTGAGTTCACTTGTTTTATTGCTAGCACTTTTGAATTAGAGGAAATAAAACATGCCATTTAACTAATAGTGCCAGCAGGATAAAAGACTATGGGCCAACCTAATCAATTTTAAAGGAAAATAAATGTTAAGACTCATAGTAATCTATGCTTCCACTTATTAGTGGAGAAAAAAGTGATTTGCTGAGGTTACCTGGCGGTTCCTCAGCTGAGCTTTGGGGAGTAGATGAAGACAGCAGTTAGGATCCCAAGGCCCCTGGGGATTAAGACTGGTTGGCCATGGATCACCAACCAAGATCAGTGGAGGTGCATGCTCAGAGAGAGCGACCCATCTGCATAGAGCAGGCACTTATCTGCTGACTGCGGCTATCTATATGGGAAGGAAGGGATCTGTGAGGCTTTAGGATGAACTCCGAGAGTTGGGATTCTAACTTATCCCAGTAGCCAGCTTCTTGTACATGCATCTCCTCTGTGGAAGGGAAGCTGAACAGGGCCCTATAAGAGCTTCTTGCAGCTCTTACAAAAAGACAAAATCTGAGAGACAAAGCACAGACTTCAGAATCTCCAAGAGCTGCCAGGCCGATGCCCCATCAGAAATTGTCCATTTTCTACCTGTTTGCCTCCATCCATCAGAATACCATCAACTTTTCCCAAGAAGGCTGAGCCATGTGATGTCTCCTTGTAGGGGCAGCCTGCATCTTACTACATCATAAGCCCACAGAACTTTGTACACTGCCCTTAACCACTGTACTCCAGTTATATATACTCTAGACCTCTGAACAGTCATGCAATGAATTAGTGTAATTAAACAAAGATTAACTAGATAATTGAAGTACTGTATAATTAAGAAAGACCAGTGGTCTTCTTACCCTGGTGGACTCAAAAACATCTAGAAAACTGCAAAAAAAAATATATCTTGTCACTTATGCACCACCTCCCAAGGATTCTGTCTTAATGGCTGTGTATTATGTGAAGCGAGTGTGAACACTTTCTAAAACCTTTCTAAGAGCATGGACACTTTTTAAAACCTTTCTAAGGTGACCTTGGGCAGTCCCCATTGATTACTGCTGACAGTGAGTCATCAAAATAAAAACAGACATGAAAATAAGTCAGCAGAAGGAGGACTGAGTATTGATTCTCTGTGTACTGTTTGATTTTCCTCACAGTAAAGATTCAGGAACCCATCCACATTAAACTGTGTAACCTGTAAGGAACAAAGCACAAAGATTCTCTGAAAGTGATCTTTAGCTTCATGCACTGTAGAAATTCTTTATTCCAACTTTCCTGTGGTGCTATCTCTGTGTGCCTTGTCTTGTAAATCAGAACCACATTGTTTGCCTAGGTCCTGTTCTGAAGCACTGGCTTCCTGCAATTCACATTCACCTTTGCCCTTATTTACTTCCAGTCCTTGAGAGGAAGAGAGCAATATCCTTGAGTCTGTTGCCATAAGCCACGCTAAGGTCTGACACTGAAGACTACCCATCCCCAGGAAAAACGTCACATTTCCGTATTTCCCCCTATTTTCTAATAGCTAGTGAAGAGCCACGAATAACAAGAACCGAAACCCCTTCCGACGTTCACCCTGGGGAAAGACTATTTCTTTCATTTAGCATAACTTTCAGTCACCATAACAGGTAAGTCTCTACTCAACTTGAGTCAGGTTCTCATGGGTTCTGTCAGAACACTGAGAGATGTTAATGGTAGATCACAGGAGATTTATGACTAGAGAGGCATTTATAGTCCTTCAAGGGAACAAGTTTATCATGGGCAGATTTTAATGAAATCAGCTGTTTCTGGATGTTATGTCCTTCTGGGACCTTAAACACACATCTGCCACCCTAACCTCTCTTATTGGTTTTTTTGAGACAGGGCTTCCTTGTGTAAGCCTGGTTGCCCTGGAACTCAATCTGTCATCTGTCCACCAGTCTGGTCCAGAACTCAGAGATTCTCCTTCCTGTCTCTGCCATGGGAGTGCTGAAATTAAAGATGTGCTTCTCTTAGATTATCTCTATGAGGTTTGAATGGCAAATGTTTAGTGTAGGTTTCTTAAATGACTCTAAAGCGATGGACTTATTTTTCAATTGGCTTGTGCAAACACTAACAAAATAAAGGTTACTTACAAAATATTCGTTTCCCTATATACATTTGCAATGGGTGTGTTTAGTCAGTTATTTTAGGTGGATGTCTCATATATGAAACAATTTCTAAAAGAAATGTTTAGTGCCCTTTTTATATCAGTAATGGTTGCAAAGATGACAATTTTTAAAAAGACAGACATAAGGTTAGTAAGACGGCTCACAGGGGAAAGGCTTTTGCTCCTCAATGATCCAACCCTGACAGGATAGGTTTGATCCCTAGAACTTTCAATTGCAGGATAAAGTGGACATCACAGGATCACAGTTGTCCATGTGAACATGGTCTCGGTCTCTCTCTCTCTCTCTCTCTCTCTCTCTCTCTCTCTCTCTCTCTCTCTCTCTGTGTGTGTTTGTGTGTGTGTGTTTCTGTCTGTCTCTGTGTATGTGTGCCTGTGTGCTTTTCTCATGCGTCTCTGCCTCTCTTTTTCTCCATGTGTCTCTGTATGTGTCTGTCTCTGTCCCTCTCATAATATAAAACAGAGAAGACACAGATTCCTTAAGAGCTGTAAGCCCAACATAAAATATAAAAATGAACTCTGACCCAGCATTCTTCTCTGTCTCACCCAGTCTGTGGAGATATCTGATCTATTTCAGGTTAATCTTATTTACTTCCTACAATCTACTGCTGGTCGTTGCTTCTCTTTCTCTTCTTTCTTACAGACTATTGCCAACGCCGATCTTAACGATGACATAATACCACCAAAGAAAAATGGAAATGCCTCCTAGCAGTGTCTCCATAGAAATGCGCCTTGGGTGGAACCACCTTGGAAACCTGATGGAGAGTAGCCTATCCTGTAAAACTAGACTTTCAGTTTAATACATACATGGCATAAAGCAAAATATCCACTTGTAGCAAATCTGGCTATCATGTGCCTGACTATTTCTTACTTTTATCAAACTATTAAAGTCCACAATAAATAAACATAATTTATGAAAACCCAAAAAGGAAAAACTCTAATTCTGTAGGGTACCACTTAGGAATTATTGTAATTATGGCACCTAGCATGCTCCTTTTCGGAGGTAGGGAGTTACTCCTACACTAACAGAGACTACATAATAACGAGTGTCTAATCTCTTCTGGGTACCCAGGAGCTTCTCTTGGAACTGATGGAAAGACTCTTCATTCTTATATTGTTCTGAATTTCTTCCACTGCAGACGACATTCACTGATTACTTACAGAAAAATGAGTAGGAATATATATTTTCTCACGAGACGACATAAGCAATAATAACAGGCAGCAATTTCTGTAGACAGAGTCTCGCTGTTTAACACAAACTGATCTTAAATTAGTATCTTTTCTGCCTCAGCCTCCTGAACACTGGGATTACAGGCTTAAACCATCACCCCCAACAGAAATATACTACCATTGAACATTTTCTGTTATACGGTAGTCTAGCCATCTGATTATTCTGTCATACTTTATTTAATCAGTTCATTCCAGTTTTATTCACCCTTATTCCTTTGAAGTATTCGATGTGCTCCTCTTTCTTACAAAATGCTCCAATTCTATTTGATGAATATATTAAAATCAAACATTCTTAACAAACGTTCCTGGGAACAATTATATTACCTGAACTCTATGAAGGATTTTTCAAATTAGAAGAGAAAAAAAACTTCCCCATTAACATTAAATGTACTTAAAACATTAATAAAAATAAAACAGTTTCTATACTAAAAGCCTGAAAAGGAAAATAGCTCACCTTGTGAAAAGAGGACAGGGTGAATTTTAAACCCGCCTCCATTCTTCAACCGTTGGGGCAGCTGCTCAAAATGGTAACTATCCATGTAGAAGACAACTTTCAGAGCTTGCCGGCTTCCTTCCACTTGGTACGTAAGAGGGACATCTGAAGTAAAATAAAATGCCAAGTCACTTCCTGACATCAGGATATGTTAGATAGTACATTTGGATTATATCAGCAATGTATTAAACTTTTTACCAAAAAAAAAAAATTTTGAAATTTGCTATGAAGTAACGCATTACTTGTGCTCCTCTACGTAAGCTCCTTTAGGTAGGTGAATGGCCAGGCCCAGCCCTCACACTACTGTAAAGGCCATAAGGTCCTTTTCCAGTCCCAGAAGCTGCAGATGGGCAAGCTCTGCTTTACAGGGGGAAAAAAAGGCCCATGATTAGGTTACAAAATCCCATCAATTTTTGAACTTGCCCCAATATCAGGCCATAAAATCCCACTAATCCTCAGGCATGCTGAAAATCTCCACCCGAACCCCAAAACCCTTTATAAAGCCATTCTCTTGCTCATTTCTTTGTTGCTTCTTGTCAGAGCAGAGTAAGCCACCATCTTGTATCTTTTCCAATAAATCTCTTGTATGAGGTTTATTGTGCAGTGTGACTTTGTGGTATTCCTTAGCTCCTGACTGCCAGGATAGCTTTCCCCTGAGAGCTGTAACATTTGCACTGGAGACACCTTTCTCCTCAGAGCTGGAACACTTGCACTGAACATTTAGGCCCACTGGCATAGGAAGTGCTATTGGTACTGAATCTGAGTCTCATTAACTAAATTACTGAGTTCAATATCAAATTCTATAATGGAAAGACAGTTGCACTTTGACACACCAGATGACTCACTTAACTAGATGAGGATCTCTCGGGGCAGCTGGCTCATTCCTACTCAGTCAAAATGAGCCTGCAGGGTACACTCCTTAAGTAGTCTGTGAGAAACAGACCACATAGCAGCCATTAAAAAATAGCCATGGGTTTTAAATGCTCTGCTCTCTTGAGTATCAGATTAAAATGAACATATTCTATTAATGATGCCTGATGGTCATTAACAATTATCTTTTCAAATTCCTGTAACTATTTTCAAATACCTTAAACTCAATGGCTTAAAAGATCAGCCAGCATGAATAGCTAAAAAGCAGTGGGAGTATTTTACAGTGTGACTGTAGATCCTTTTCCTTGTACATGAATCCACAATATTTCTACACTATTAAAAAAGAATAGAAAATCATTCTGAGTCTACTCAAACTAAAACACTGATTAGTTAAAAATGAAGAGCAAAACATAGGAGATTCTTACTATATCTTGATTCAACATTAACACTTCAAACTTGCTTCCTGAAATGAAACTGATATAGAGTTCAAATGCAAATGTCGTCGGCCACACAAATCACAAGCTTCCTATTTATCTGCTTAATTGTATATCTTGGCAATGGGGTTGTGGCAGTGATGTTCACCAGACTCCTTTATGCCAAATCCTAATGGCTGTCTTATTTCTGTAACTGTCTCATAGCAAGACATTTGATTTAAGAAATAGAAATATAAATATCTCAACTGAGGATTTGAATAAATATCTTTTTCATGATTGACAAAATCTTTTAATCCTGGTTGTTAAAATTAAAAACCAAAACCAGCATAGCGGTACCCATCAAGCATGGCAGTTCACACCTGTACTGGAAGGTTGTGGGGTTCCAGCCTAACCTAGGTTACAGAGAAAGAGATAAGGAAAGAAAGGGAGAGATAGAGTTAGATGGAATTAAAAAGAAAAAGAAAGAGATTAAGAGATAGAATGAAAGAGAGGCAGAGACAAAAAGAAGAAATATAGATTTTTTTTTGCAGGATAAATATTTACATATTTTATTTTTTCCTTATCTATAACATATGTCACTGTTTATTCAATCTGAATTTATTCTGTGCCATCAGGGTAACAAAGCTGTTAAGTGGATATTGCTATTGAAACAATGACAATGACGCTGCAGTTAGATGTCTATTATAGATTAGTATAAGGGCAGAAAGAAATTAAAGAGGTAAAACTTACTGTGAATTACTAATATCTTGTTTACTGTGAAGTAAAAATTCAATACCATATGAAGGAATGAGAACAGTTTCACTGTCCATAATTGTCATGGACATAAAAATTACCCCAAAGTATGCAAATTCAATCTGGCAAACAATTATTTACCATTATTAGGAGGAGTTTTCACAAAGTATGCCAAATAAATTAATATAATCCATTGTATTAATAGATTAAAAATCCTAATTCTGGCAGCATACAAGACAACCATTTGACAAAACATAATATGTACTCATAAAAAACTATTCTCAGTCAATAGGTGCAAAAAAGGACTTCCCAAACAAGAAAAACAAGTAAAGTTTTATCATATTTACTTATATTTAGTAAAGCTAATATCATATTTGATTGTGAGAAACTATGATTTCCCACTAAATCAGGAGAAAGAAAGATGATGCCTCTCACTACCTCTGCTTTTCAATGATGTACTATGTTCCCACTAAGCCAAGCATAGAAAAAAGGGACATGAAAAACAAAAACACTAAGAAAAGAGTAAGCTTCTGGCTATGGATACAATGTTCAATGATGTTAGAAAATCTGAGAAGATGAACCAAGTTTTCTTGAAACTAATAAATGTATGGATGAAGTAAGTAAGAGTCAAAGTTAATGTACAAAAAACCCAACCATTTCCCCATATGTTAGCAACAAAATACAAAATTAAAAACACATTACTATTTGTACCAGCATGTTCTAAAATGAAATACATACAAATATATTAAAATATGTACAAGATTAATGCAAGAAAATTTCTGACACACAGCACATAAACACACACAAACTAGGAAACAAATGGGAAACTAGGCTATGTTCATGATTAAGAAGCTTCAATATTTTCAAGATGTTATTATTTTGACCTGATATACATCTTTCATTCAATATCTTAAAAGTCCAAGATATTCATGGATATCAACAAAATGATTCCAAAGTTCACATGATGAAAAGGATTGAGAACAACTAACATAGTGCTGAGGAGGAGAAGGGGAGGAATGAGGATGAAGAGGAAAGAGAGGAGAAGAAGTACAGGGACTGTTTACCTCCAGGTATCCCTCCAGTTACAGAAACTAAGACCATGTGCTGATGAGCAAAGACTAGACAAGCAGCCAAATGGACCCCCAGTCTAGAAACATGGGAACTACTCCCATGTGATTTGCCAAATTATCCTTGACAGAAAAGAAAAGGCAAAGCAATAGGCTTTTCAGCTACCCTTTTTGGAACACCTGGGCATGTACATATAAAAAGAATCCATGGAAAGCCTAGAAAATAGCACAGATGAAAGCCAGGTGATCGTGGATGGTGCCATCTTAGAGAAAACACCAAAGATATAGCTGCCAAAATTAAAGTCTGGTCATCTAGATTTTATTAAAATTCAGATTTTGAGTTCTATGAAACACAATGCCAGCACAACAGGAAGATGAATCTACACAGCTGGAAAAACAAAACTACCTGCCGTAGAATTCAATAGGCTCTAAGTTTCTTATGTCACTTAAGGAACACATGATGGACGTTGGGTGTTGGCTCAGCCTCACAATGAGAACTCTCTCTTATCATCTTTTTTAATTTGCTTGGAAAGTTACTGTTAGATCACAGCCTATTCCTTTATAAAGAAACCAGACCCCACAGCCCAAAGAAATAAGAATGGATGCACAAAGGGACAGAACTAAGAAGCTGTCCTGTTATATTGACCCTGATTTATGGTTCTAACAAATATCTGTCTCCTCCACATTCTTTGTCAACTATGTCATCCTGGACCAACCTGCATGGTATAAAAACTTTTTCTGCCAGCCCCCAAAACTTACAAAAGCCAGATCTTACCCTTTGTTCTCAGTATTTCTCTGAGGCTCCTCTCTCCTCCTTGAACCAACCCTCTCACAGTGGTTCTATCTTTATTCTTCTCACTGACTGGCTGGCTTCGCACTCACTATGTGAATGAGGAATGCAAGATCTCACAGAAATCCATCTCCTTAGGCTCTCCCTCTAGAGCCTAGAGCTAAAAGCACATTTGACTAAACCATCTCTAAATGAAGCTCCTCTCAGTTTTAAGAGGAAGCATCTTCTTTCCTTTAAGGAAGACCCAGGTTATGATGCTTTAATGATAATGCATCCTTCTAATTAATGCTCTTCCACTCAAGGCTCGTTTGTGATTTCCAAAGTTTCTTCTGATAAACTTCATTCCTGAATGGTTATGTGTCAAATCCTTTCCCAAACCTCCAATGGTTTGCTCCCCTTTCTTCATTTTTATAATTAATGGCACCGTCATGCAGCATTGAAACTGGCACTTTACTAGAGAATTGTCTTCAGAAGTCCAGGTTATGCTCCAAAGAGCTATATTAAAGACATTGTTAAACAACACCACCATGAGTGATTTAGCATGGGCACAGGTGTATTAAAACACTAACTTTACTTACAACTACCTTTAGTGTTTAGCATGTGTCCAACACATCAGTGTTTCTTCTGATAAATAAGAAAATAACTCCCAGAGCTGCTTACTCATTTGTCAAAATGGCATTTTGAAACCCCGGAGGACAGTGAATGTTCATGGGAGCTTATAGCTCCTTAAGCAGCACTTTAAAGAATGAATGTTAGGTGACATCTCAGAATCATTTTCACAGCTTTCAGCAAAACTGCTGATTACCTTCAAGTAAAAAAATATATCTTTGTATATACACAAGCAGAAAACTCATAATTTATTTAAAGTTGATTTAATCAGAATGTATCATCTCTTGCCAGATAACAAGTCTCTCTTGGGAATAACTGATGTACACCATCATATTCTTGCTTGTTCTTATTCATAAGTAAAAAGTGAAAATTAGAGACAAGTCTATTCTCTCTATCTTCATAAATAGAAATAGTATCAATATTTTTAATTTCAGCATCCTTCAGTTCCTCTCAAGTCCAGTTCACTGATTTCTCAGTTGGGTTACTCAAAAGCTTCCTAAGTAGTCTGAGGGCTTCTGTCTTGTCCTCAGGATGGTCTGTGTAACATAACAGCAGGATGCAACTTTTTGGATATGTAAAGAAGGACCTGTTGTGCACCTGAAGTCTGACAATCTCCTCCCAATATGCGTGGGACTTTCCTTAGCTCCTTCAGAGCCCTGCGCTCTTATAGTAGATGTTCCCCCATCCTGCAGGAGTAACTTTTATTTATATTCTGATCTATTATTTGCTTCTTTTAAACTAATGTCAAATTAATTTGTTTTTCTGACTTGTCATTTTTTTTCTTCACTTCAATTTATAATCTGTGGAAGACACCATCTGTTCAGTACTCTTTTGAACCTAGTAACCAGAATAGTGCTGGCAAGAAGTAAGCATTCAAAAGAAGTTTTTGATGAGAAAAATAAAAAAAAATGGTTCTCATGGTTTCGTCAAATCTTGGATTTGAAGTGGGTTCTTATTGAGTCTCCATCTACCATATCAGCATTGAGAAGGTGAATAGGACTTCCTCCATCTCCGAAGACACTTATATCTTCTATTACATTCATAGGAACCACATATTTATGAAAAACAGGAAGCATATAAAACTGTTTCTATAAGCAAACTGAACATTTCTGGACTGGTAGACATCTTCTTAAACATTTATGACAAGGTTGAAATAGTAGAAGAGTGATGGTCATTTACAAAATGTAAAGGCATGGACATTAATCCATGGGTTCACCATACAAGTGCTATTACTCAAGTATGACTTCTAAAATAGAGCCTCTGTCAGCATTAGTGCTGGAAAATGGCTAAGTCAAAGGGACTTTTTCAATCATTCTACTTATTACATCAACAGAATGCAAATGAAAAGATGTTAACATCTGTGACCAGAAACCCTCTAGATACACAAAGTTACTCACTTGCAACAAGTGGCTCCTCTTCTGATGGTTTGAAGAAAAAGGAAACTTTTTCCAAATCAAACAGGGCAACCAGTGTATCCTCAAGCATGGCTTGCTCATCTTTCTGCAATAAAGAAAAAGAATCTATAAGATCAGGATTATATGCTGTCAGAGTCTATGGCACAATGTAAATCAAAACCAAAATCATTTCAGTTCCATTTTATTTCATAGGAAACAATAGTGTCAACACATCTATGAGAACTCTCTGTTCAAAATGAAGTGAAATTCTACATAGTGGCAGGTTTCTTGTATGGCTTAACAATTTTCTGCCTTTGCATTTTATTAATATTTAAATGATCTTATGTACACTTTTCAGTCTAGCTTGTAGATAGAACCTAATTATGCTGAACTCATTTACAAATAATCTATGCTTCTTCCCTTTTCCTTCTAAAATCTCACAAAATGACACCTAAAAAACTCTTAATTTTAAGTTAAAAGTTATACTAAATCACAGATCCTGTTTTATAATAATTTATGTTGTTCAATTACTACTTATTAGAACTATGATAAAACAATTGCTATATATAGTATATTTGTCTTCCAAGGAACTTACATACAATATTCACAATCTTTGTGAAGTCCTCAGTATAAAGTATGAAAAAAGAATCCAATTCATTTCAACTATTTGTCTCATTTCTGTAATGAGATTTTAAATGGATACAATAACAATGCTTTAAAAGTTCTTTTACTACACTTATCCTGCTTCAGCAGACAACAAGCTTTGGCCAAACTGTTGAAGCTTAAGCAGCATGTTGAACTTGTTTGAAAGGACAATTCATGCTCTTAAGAAAACAATTGCTATATTAAGAGATAACTTCTATGTGGAAGATTAATTATATCACCATAATGAACCTAAGTACCCTATAGAGAATGTACTAACTGCAATACAGAAGTGAGCACTTGAAAGACAGTGCCTCTGAGATATCATGACGAGTGTGTGAGTATGCATATCCATGGAGGTTAGAGGGGGTGGCCAGATGTCTTGCTCTCTGTCTTCCCATCTTTTAGTCAGGGTCTCTTATTGAATCTGGTGCTGGGTCAATTAGCAAGTTCTAGGGACCATCCCGTCCTATCTCTCTCCCCGCTACAGAAGTAGTTACAGGCATACAAGGCAGCATACCAGTTGTGTGTGTGTGTGTGTGTGTGTGTGTGTGTGTGTGTGTGTGTGAGAGAGAGAGAGAGAGAGAGAGAGAGAGAGAGAGAGAGAGAGAGTTGCTGAGGATTCAAACTCAGGTATTCATGCCTGTGCACCAAGAGCTCTTATCTACTGAACATCTCCCAAGGCTCCAAAACTCCTCTTGAAGCACTAGAAAGGTGTCTTGTATCTGAAAGTTTATGGCAGGACTAAAAAAAAGAATCATTTTTCTAATATCAAAGAACAGAGTGAGGAGAAATGTTCCAGGCATCGCAGCCTCTGAACACTGCAGTGTGAGTCACACTCTTTCAGTGAATGTGACAGAATTGAGGAACAACTGGCTGTGCTTAGAGGTCCAGGGAACCCAGCACCTAGTGACTGTAGCTTTCAGAGAGCCACAGTCGCAACTGAGCTTGAGTTTTCATGTATGTATGTAGGTTATATATGTATGTATGCATGTATGTAACTATGTATGTGTGTATGCACGTATGTCAATTTAAGTTATAATTTAATCACAACATTTCTCCCTTACCTTTCTTCACTTTAAACTTTCCATGTTCCTTTCCCTACTCTCCGAATTAATAACCCCCCTTTTCACTAATTATTATTGACTACATGTGTACATATGCATGTCCATGTATATATTCCCAAATATAAACTGCTCAGTCTGTATAATGCTATTGGTATGTACATTTTCAGCCTTTACGTTCTTAATACAAAGGTTTCTTTGAATTTTTTCCTGTAAACTGATTGAAAACTAAGTAGCTGAAATAAACGTCAAGGTTTTAACAAGAGCACATTTCCACTGAGATAACTCACAGAGGACAGGATTCTCCCCATCACAAAGCCCAGATCAGAGGTTTCAGTGTATGTGGAGCTGAGACGCTCCTAAAAGCATCTCACTTAAGAATATTTTCATCACAAGAAAACTGAGCCGCAGCAGGCACTCGCCCTGGGGCATCTACCACAGTTCTTAGCTCCAGGCAATCAGATATCTACTTTGATCTCTGAAATGTTTCCACTCGGCACATTTCATCACAATGTAAGCAAATAGTCTGTGTTACCAAGAAAGTGTCTTAGGACTGTGCTTCCAAGAGTCATGTCTAGTGTAGCACTCACAGTACTGCACACGGGTCTCTGCCTGAACAAGCCTGGAGAAGATGAAACAGCACATTCTACTTAGTCATTCACCGATAAACACTGAGCTGCTAAGGTTGAAGAAGACGGATAGGACAGTTTGTCACAAGTTCTTTTTAAAGATAATTTATTTTTGTTTTATGGGCTTTTTTTTCCTTTTTTTTTTTTTTTTTTTTTTTTTTTGGTCTGCATGCATGTCTGTGTGAGGTGTTAGATCCATAGAGTTACAGACAGTTGTGAGCTGCCACGTAGGAGCTCAAAAGTGAACCTGGGTACTTGGAAGAGAAGTCAGTGCTCTTGACTGCTGAGCTATCTCTCAGCCTGAAACAAGTTCTTGCGTGAATAGAAGTTTGGGGTTCCCTGGGTATTACCTAAGGACCAGAATTCCAGGAACACAGCAACTATGCTTAATGTCTTGAAGTACCGCTAAGCTGTTTTCCAAGAGGTTGTGTTATTTTATAATCTTGTGAGAATTATAACTTTTACGTATCCTCACTAACAATGGCTACTGTAGAGGGCTTTCTTTGTGCCTTGAGTTGCATTTATCTAATGGCAGCTAACAGTGTCTGTCCTGTACTTAATGACCATTTCCACACCTTCTAGAGCAGTATCTATTCTAATTCCCATTGCTTAATTGGGTCATTTTTTAATTACTCTCGAGGTTTGAGAGTTCTTTATACATTCTAATCTGTGCAATTTATTGCTTCTGTGATTTCTAAATATTTTCTCTTAATCTTGGAAACTTCAAATAAAATTCAGCTTAAAGTAAAGACAGCAGCAACTGATTAGATATCTGAAACTTTAAACAGGATAAAATAGACATTATATCTCAGTTGCACCACATACATTCATTCACTTAGTCAACCATAGTGCTACATTGTTAGCAACCTGACTGTCATACATAATTAACATCAGGTACTCTATGGGCTTTGGTTTTAAATACTTGTTTAAAGTGTCTTGGTTTAAATCAACCATGTTAGTAATTTGCTGCCTATGTGGAGTACACAAAATCCATTCTAGAGCATCTACTTCTGTATCTCTTGACCTCTCAGAGATCAGTGCCCTTACCCTGCCACTCCAGAGTCTTTTGTGAATGTTCAGTACTAAAACCACTTCTCTATTCAACAGTAAGAAAAGTGCTATTTCGCTACATCAATACAACTACATTTGTTTTATAACCATGCTACGTCATAGCTACATTTTCTACTTGTACTTTACCAGATGAAACAGTCTCTCATGCTCAAATCAGAATTCTAATTATGAGGCTCAAAAATGTTTACACAAATAAAAGTGGACACTTGTGCATTAGGACATCACAAAAACTACAGAAAGTCTCTGTGAAAAATCCCACAGTTCTCTATATTTCAAGAATTTTTCATCTTAATTCATGCTTAGGCATGGCATTTTCTACTGTATATGCTAGTGTTCCTACTGTTAATGGAGAACACCCCTTCAAAGGAACAGTTAAAATTATGTAGCAGAGGCAAAGTTTAAAGAGATTGCCAGACAGTCGCTACCCCATGAAGCATGTCCCAGATTATCAGCAATGGTGGGAGTGCTAGTATTGGAGAACTTGTTATTTCTAGACTGAGTGGATTTATAAAAACCTACTTTCTTCTCATGACTTATTCAAGTCAGTGCTTGAGGATCTAAGAATTTCTAACAATGACATTCTTTCTAGGTTTTAGTATCCAGAGACAAGAGAAAAAATCAGAAAGGAAAAAAATATATTCTACATTTTTATTAAAGCCTAAATGATGAAGGGAAAATTTTCCCTTTAAAGTATGGAAGACTGCATCAATGGGATAGGAGGCCCTTGGTGCTGTGAAGGCTGATGCCCCAGCAGAGAAAAATGCTAGGGCAGTGGGGCAGGAGTGGGTGGGTGGGAGGAACACACTCGTAGAAGCAGGAGAGAGCAGGGATGGGATAGGGAGTTTTCAGAGAGGAAACCAGGAAGGGGGATAACATTTGAAATGTAAATAAATAAAATAACAGTAAAAAACATTTTTAAAAAGTACTGAAGACTGGAAACAAGGAAGGAGATACTGAGGGAGGAATGATCAACTGCTTTATATTTGGTAACAACGTGACCATGCAGGTTACAATGGATGCAGGCAACGGCAGTCAGAAGATCACTTACCAAATTTGGTGACAGAAGTGACTGGAAGTGAAAAAGCACACCTGCATTTGCAATCTGGTCCAGCCACCTCCTGCTGGCTTCCCAAGTCTCCATTTCATTTTCCTTGCTATTATCAAACATCTGGTTTAAGGCAGCCATGAGCTGCTCAGAGAAGGCACAGACAGTGGCCACGAGACTTTGGCAGAAAACCATGTCTCTCCGGAGCTGGGTTTCACTATCTGTGATTGAAAAGAATACAAAGGAAACTTTACTGCAGTAGCCAGGTGTGATGGATGGCATGTGATTTTAATCCCAGCACTGTGTGTTGGAACCAACCTGGTCTATATGGTAAGTTCCAGGAAAGCCAGGGTTACATGGTGAGACCCTGTCTCAAAAAGCAATATAAAACACGAAACGGTGCAGAAAGCATCACCTACATGGCATGTTAGCTATAATGGGACAGTACTGATACGCATGCCCTGCTACTAACCAACAGCTCTCTGAATGCACTTAAGACTCACTCTGCATGAAAGAAACCATGATGTTACTAGAAACACAGCCAACAAGTTAGGGCTAGTGAATTCATCGGTCTTAGAGAAGAACATAAAACACTTTATTAAGCCAGCATATCCCTAACTAATTCTAAATAGCTTTAGAATAAGTGTATCAATTACTGTTCATCAAGAAAACTCCTCTTTGAAACAGAGAGACCATCACAGAAATTTATAGCCAATCAAAATGCACGGTTGTGGACCCAGTCCCAGTGGATACACGTACAAAGCACTCCTGCATGGAATGCTCAGAGAACACTGTAGAATAGGGGCTAGAGTTTAAGAACCAGGGGACAGGGGAATTTGTGGTGAGATTGTATCTTCTAGTAATGTCAGAAACTATACTCATAAACTCTCACCAATATGGCTGTCTGAATACGAGCTGAAAAGCAATAGGCATGCCAAAGTTGATGAGGAAAGCCCACTAGGCCTCAATCCTACACAAAGGACTGTCTGTATACGCATAGACATATGCATACACTTATACATACATAATAACAAGTAATGAAAGAAGAGTCTGTGAATTTGAATGACAGAAAGGAGGACTGCATAGGAGGGTATGGATGGAGGATAGGCAGGAGGAAATGATGTAATTATAATCCTCAAAAGAGCTTGCAAAAAGTGAAAACTATTCTGTTTTAGACAAAGTCTCTCTTTGTAGCCTGACTGCCAGGGAACTCACTGGCCTTGGCTGACCTTGAACTCATAGATATCCACCTGCTTCTTCCACCTATGCGATAGGATTAAAGGTATATGCCGCCACACCAGCTTCAAAATGAATTATTAAGCATAGTCCAAGGCTAGTACTTAATTTCTCCATTTAACTGGAGGGGGAAGGGTGAGTTTGACTTTCTTTGATAAGAAATCTTTTAAATGTGCTTTCCATTGAGGTTTTGAATATTAAAATATATCTGAACTATCAAAGAAAGTCTCCGTGGATGGGGAGGGGTGTCGCTGTGAAATGCTGGTCTCTGGACATGGCCTGGTTGTTGCACAGAGGAGACTCACAGGAGCTCTGATTACATACACAAGACCTGTGCAAATTAAGCTTGCTTGCTCTCCAAGCATGGAGGAGGACAGGTCCGTACATGCCCTGTCTCTAGCTGAGGGGTGTGGTCTTCTTCCACCTATGCGATAGGATTAAAGGTATATGCCGCCACACCAGCTTCAAAATGAATTATTAAGCATAGTCCAAGGCTAGTACTTAATTTCTCCATTTAACTGGAGGGGGAAGGGTGAGTTTGACTTTCTTTGATAAGAAATCTTTTAAATGTGCTTTCCATTGAGGTTTTGAATATTAAAATATATCTGAACTATCAAAGAAAGTCTCCGTGGATGGGGAGGGGTGTCGCTGTGAAATGCTGGTCTCTGGACATGGCCTGGTTGTTGCACAGAGGAGACTCACAGGAGCTCTGATTACATACACAAGACCTGTGCAAATTAAGCTTGCTTGCTCTCCAAGCATGGAGGAGGACAGGTCCGTACATGCCCTGTCTCTAGCTGAGGGGTGTGGTCACTGGACACTCTGTGTCCTAGTGGATGGCCCTGTGACCAACTCCACACAAAGAGCAATACTTGGAGGCAGTGGACTACAGGATAATAATAAAGAAATAAAGTCAACAAGGAAGACTTGAATTGGGCAGGAGATATATCAGAGGCCCAGGGGTAGCTGGAGTAGGGGAATGAAGGGTGTGTACGATCAATATATATCATATATAAAAGGTATGTATATGAAAACTCCAAATGATACAAAATAAAAATTTCCTTCATTTGCCTTGTGACTCTATTTCATAATCATTAACTTATTTTATGAAAACCTGAGGAAAAATGTAAACCTTCGTTTACTTATCTATTTGCCTTATATGACACAATTTTTATTTGTAAAAAAGACTCAAAGTCTAAATGTAGTTTGTGTTGACAAACAATATTAATATTTTTTTAAATAACCACCTTTGAAACCTACCCAAGTGATAATGCAGGTGGAGAAAAACTATTAGCTGACAAACTACTTGTACTAGTAACCAAATCTGCACGTTATAAACTAAATAACTCAGTTCCTTGAGTGGTAAATATATTTACATTAATAAAACTGAAGATTCCTATATTTTCCCTGACATACGAATGAATTTAATTTTAGCATAAATTGATTTTAATATGCTTAATAAAAGTACTATCCAACAATTGTATGACTTTTGGCAAACCAACCTTGAAGGTATGTTTTGCATGTGACCTGCCTTTCCGGGGTGTGTTTCTGGATACAGAAGATAAAACACACCTGGCACATGTGGCATCAGTGCAACCTGCAGTCTACATGATCTTCAGGCCCTACATTCTGCCTGGGGTGAAAACAAGGTATGGGAGAGGAACACAGGGCAAAATAACGCCCGCCCCAAAATGGGCTGAATATTTTGAGGCCTTAAATAACCCTGTGAAGGGAATAGCTATTACCAATATTGGTGTAAAACAAAGAGAAATGAAGTCTTCAACATTGAATACTCATTTTATTGACAGACACAATTTTTAAGTCATTTACCAAGAACATTGAACATTTGTTTTTAATAACCATCAAAATCATGTTTCCACATAATAGAGTTGTTTTGTGTTACTTTTAATATTAAGAACACTCACTATTGATATTTTCATAGAAAACAGGTTCAATATTAAAATATGCAACACTGTATTTAAGATATTCCCTTATTAGGTTTAACTATATGAGTCTTCTCCTCTGGCAGATCAAAAGAGTTGAATATGCTAATTTCATAAGGTTCAACTTATTAATTTAACCAACATGTGCATGTTAGATATCTCCCTTCAAAAATTCCATACCATGTGTCCTGTGCTGTTTGATGGCAAAAATGTTTTGCAGGAAGTTAGCCAACATGAAAACCAGAATAAACTTTACTCTTCTCTTAAGCAGAAAGAAACACCTGTCTGAGTTGTACCACTCTAACAGAGTGGGCATTCAACAGCTGTCTGCTGACAGAGTGGACAGACACAATGATGTGCAGGGTACTGGTTAAAGCACAAAAATGCATGAATTCATTCTCAGAGGTCCTGGAATCTGTGGCTACAGTTTGACTTAAGAGCCAAATTCAAAAAGCCTTAATTGTCCTAGAGGGAAGTAGAAAGCTTGGATAAACTTTAAAAACACTCAGTAGCTGTTGAAGGAATAATCCCATGTATAACCTGAGGATAATTTAATATAATAAATTGGGCAGAAGTTGCGGATATGGAGACTGGGAGCCATCATCTACAGAATAAAGGCTCTTAATCTACATTGTATATGGAGAGTTTTACAAGTAATTTTAAAAAGTTACCATTTCACAGAAACTAGAAAATTTAAAAACTCAGTAGCATCAAGGTCACTTGGTGATAATCCCCACCTATTATTCACAGCTTCTTGATGTCCCATAGCCTCTTAAGGCCATGTGATAATACATCCCTACCCAATATTCACAGCTCCTCAACGTCCCATCCCACAATGCCCCATCCCATCTCTCCTCCCACAGTGCAGCAAGATTGTTACAGGTGTGAAACTGTAACAAAACAAAATAGTGTTTGTGCACAGACCTCCACTGAGATTCGGCACCCTCAAACATTAAATGCCTTGCGAAATGGCCATATAGCCCACTTTTTGTTTCTGCGTCTCATTGAAAGGCTGGACCTCCTTGAAATATTGAAGTATTGTATTTCCCTTCGTGAATTTTTCTCTTTCTATCGAGAAACATAGTGAACTTATGTCTGCCATCATCGAGTCAGGGCATCTCTAAGATGTATAATTAACAGGACTTTGAGAGTCTGTTTACATAGCTGTATTTCCCATTGGAAGAGAAGTGCTTTAAAACCAAATGGGGTCACTCGCATGAGCTATACCCATGGACATTGGAGGCAACTAATTAGCTTTGGTATCTTAAGCCAATGGGCTCTGAGCGGCCAGAAAACTCAGTAGCAGAGTGCTTCCCAGCATGAGCAAGAGCAAGGATTTGGGTTCAATCCCTAGTTCTGGAAAGAAAAAAGAACCAAGACAATTCATTTCTTCTTCCTATCTCTTAGGTATCTAATAAAGACAAGTAGAATTGAAAATACCAAGCACTTCTTAAGAAAATGCAGTGTAATGAGTTTATTGTTGCAACTGTTCTTTTCTTAGTATCTAAGACTGCTATATATAGAAACCTGGTCATATTACTGGGCAGAAAAAGAAGAGGATAATAAAGAAACAAACCAGAATCTGTGTCCTGTAAGAAAAAAACATATACTCCTTTAAATATATTCCTTTAAATTATGTAGTCATGCAAAATTCCCCAGTGTCCTTCTATAACAAAGCTCTTCTCACTTCTTAGTATTATAAAATATAAAGAACTTCAGCAAACATCTTAACAGCTGTGCCCAGCTTCTAGCAAAAGAATGGCTTTTGTCACAGCTTTCTAATTATTTTTGAAGATTATGCTTTTTCTTGTAGAGGGAATATATTTCCAAAAATGTGGGTTTTGTTCCTATACAAAAGCTTCAATTTCCTTTCAATACTTAAGTACCTACTATATTCATCTTCTGTAAACACCTAACACAATCAATACTCTGTGTAATTTCAGCTATTTACAAGCCCAAATGCCTTAATTTAGTGCTGAAAAAGAACCCTGAAGGGAATAGGGACAAACAGAGAAATATTGATGGGTATTATACTGACTCAGAGAAGGTAGGGCAGGGGAGAAAAACAAGCAGAGACAAGAACACAAAGACTTCACCGAATAGGAATGGTAGCAATGCTACCTCTGGTCAATGGCTACCTAGAGAGGGAGAAGCAGGCTTTTGCACAGATGAGCTCCCACACAGGTTGTCCAATCCCAAGTTGCAAGTTGTCATATGTACAAGTGTGTGTGTGTGTGTGTGTGTGTGTGTGTGTGTGTGTGTATCTACATATGTGTATGCTTATACCAATAATAATTCAAGAAAAGATCATGACTTTGGGAGGAAGTACATGTAGAGTTTAGAAGAGGGGGCAGGTGAATGATATAGGGCTTATGTATAAAAGTTCTTTGAAAAACTATTTTTAAAAAAGTCCTAAAGGCCCAAACCAGAGAAATAAATATTTACCTTTATCTTTGGCTTCTAAATAACCATCTCCAAAAGATGAAAAGGGTTAAGCAGAGAATTTAGCAGATAAGACCTATGCTTTTCTAATGAGAAACAGCACTTCACAGCCAAAATGATGTAGCAATTTGGCTATTGTTCAAATGCCATACTGTGCATAAAAGGGAAGAAAGATAAGTGAAACTATAACAAAAGAACCATAGGTAGAATAGAAGAATAAAATAAGGAATGAAGCCTCTGCCAGTTGGTGTGGTAACACCTGCCTGCAATCCCAACTCTTGGGAGGCCGAGCCAAGATTCTATAGTAAGAGATGAGCTTGGGCCACGTCCTGAGTTTGAGACATCTTGGGCTACATGAGAACCCTTCTCAACACACACATAAGCACACATACACTCACCAATACTATCTGTTAAAATGGCCACCTCAGTACTGGCGCCATGCAGTCCAGGACTACTAATGGACTGAAGAAACTGAATTTGTAATTCAAAACTGCTTTTTGCTATTTCTTAAAAGTTGCTCACTGGAAACTATTTTGGTGAACTCTCATGACATTCAAGATCCGAGTTGAATGAATAACAATCTACTGGTTATTATTATTCTCCTAAAACATTTTTCTTTTATAACTATAGAAACAATAATAGTAGTCCCCGATAAGATTTCCTGGAAATCTATGAAATGTCTTTAGAAAAATTAAAAAGATTGAGAATTTTGTTGTAATTATTGTTATTAATCAAGGAGAGAAGCACGAACCAGCCAAGCAAGTAATAGAAAACCCTTTTCTTTGACCCAACTCATTCATCCCCAAAAGCTTCCAAGTGTGCTAGGCTCTAAAGCTCTCACAGATTAGCCTCTACCTGCAGCCATGGACTTGTAAGTCCTGCCATCCAAAGAAAAATCCCAAGATGGTTGTGGCGGGATCCCAGATACTCAAATCGTTGAAACTGAGGGATCACTTCAACTGAGGAGTTTAAGACAACCTTAGTAACTGGGTAAGAAGCTAGCTCTTAAATATTAAAAAAAAATCACTCCCAATCCAGTAAAGATCCCTTCTCTACTGTAGCATTAGAACCTGCTCCTAGGTATCATTATGCAGACAGTGCTGAACTCCTACATAATTCCACAACATCCGCTTCCTGGGTGCAAAGGTTAGGGGTGTGTAGGTGCCATCAGGCCACTCTATGGATAAAACTACTGTTTTTCTGACTGTTAGCTGAGCTCTACCAGTGCAGCTACATTCTCAGGCCATCATTCTTACATAAAACGCATACTTGAGGGACACTTGTGACAGCTGCCATTTTAGGTATTTAAAAGGAAACAGTGCTTGCTCTGAAGAAGCTAATGACTTAGCATCTGTAATTGATAGTTTGATCAAATGTTTAATTGTCATTTGGCATCATTGTTAATTATGTTGACTCCTTCTAAATGCATGTTAGAAGTATGTTAATGTATAATCTGTAAAATGTTTATATAAATCTTTGACCATAAACTATAATTAGATGGCTTCATGATAAATCCCAAATACCCTTCCCCTTGTTTTGCTGAGGGAAGATATTGCTGTGTAACCCAGGATGGACTCCTTGTAATGTTCCTTCTTCATTGGCTTCCTGAGGGATGGCATTGCCTGCCTGTTCTTTCATGCCCAATGTCCTCTTTCTTTTATTAATGAGACTGTTTTAATATGTGTTTATATGCATTCTCTTATGTACTTATGATCAAAAGTGAGAAAAGGCTTTTTGGTTCTTACTAAAACATGTAAATATATTTTAAAAAGCATCTTTCCAGTACTTTGAAGAAGGCAGGTGTCAAAGGCTCGCTTTGTGTCTTAAAGTGGCAGAAGGAACTGATTTCCTATTTCAAAACTTTTATGACCTGAGCCACATACTTTCAACAGTAAAACTAGGAGAAAACATTACCTGAGTATTCAAGGAGAGCCAGAAGTATGCGGCACTTCACCTCTGCAGGGAGAGAAGCACATTGTTAATCGTCGGCTCTGTTTCTGAAATACACTCCGCACTGTTACACGGCAGCAAAAGCCACCATGGTCTCACTATATTAGGCAATCACCATGGTCTTACTATATCAGGCAATCAAAATTCTCTTTACTTGACATTCTACTGTTGCCCATCTGTGAAGACAAACGCCAACAAACTGCTCAGAATGCTAAATCATCTTTCATCTATGAATTACAAAAGTAGTAGAACACCATTCAAACATTGCCATATTCTCAGTAGTCCTTAGCTATCTTAGCCTGTGTAATATCCCCTAACATATATGTATTAAAAGTTGTGTTGCTAAGCCATAAAAATAACACCTGCTACTGTGACTAAAATAATTAGCAAAAAAAAATCATGTATATACATTGATATACTCTGCTATTCCATCCCACACAGGCCAATCACAAATATTTGACAAGTATGTATTAATGTCATACTTATCACTGTGGCTGTCTGCTACCAATAGAAAATAGCGCACTCGCATTAGGAAAATTTTATAAAGTATCAAGTTCCTTCTATGTAACCTACATTGTAGGATGAAAAAAGAAAAAAAGAAGGCTACAAGGCATCCTGGCCTATGTAGGCTTATAGGTGTTAAAGAATGGGGTGGGTTAACTGATCAAGAATCAGCACTTCAAAGGGCATTAAGGTTTACAAACAAGACTGACAGAACAAAAGGATATCAGAGGTAGAAATGCATATTGAACTGAGAACCAAGTTACTATAACCCAGCTTTGTGGCATTAGAAATTTTAATAAATACTTTCAGTTCCAGTTCATTCATAGATGATATCTACTTTATCTTTATAATAGCCTATTTAGGAAAAATGATCAAGAAATACACATATTATCCTCGGAAGTTTTTTGAGTGCTGTATATACAGAAAGAGTGCTACGACTATAACCTAAAACTAACTGAAGCCGATACAGGATTTACAGCAAGAAAACATTTCATAGAAACTTATGCTTAGATCAGCAGGGAGACAGAGCATCCTTGGAAATAATGCTAGCAAAGAAATGCATCAGAAAGTGAGTAGCAAATAATGCAGTCATCTAGAGGAGAGAGATTGTTTTTATAACATTAAGACACTAGGACTGGGCTACAATTATGAAGTTCAAGTGCAAAGTAGCTTCTAACATTAGACTGATGAGTTTGAGTCATCGAAGAGAAAATTGCTGTGACAAGGCTCTAGGGTAGAAGAATAAACTATTAATGAGACACTTGGTATTAGGGTGTACACATCAGAAAACACGAAGAGATGAATAGAAAATTATTAGCATTGTGAATGCAAGATAGAGAATGAAAATTGGGCCTTAAGATATTGAAACAAAGAAAAGAAAGAAAGAAGAAAAAGTAGCTTTATGGGAAGAAAATAGATTTTAAAAGAATGCCGTTTTTAAAAGAAAGGACGAGGAGAAAATATTAGCACTTACAGAGCATGTGAAATACTCCCTCTTAGAGGGAGAATGCTTATTAAATTGACAAGAAATTTAGCAGATTCCAAAAGCTCAGAAAATTAGAAGACTCCCAAAGGCTCTCCCATTGACTGTGTCAGCAGGAAACCCCGCAGGGGAGAGGAGGCTCTTCAGTGACCTGGCTGCCTGCAAGCTGTGCAGAGAACACAGCCATCTACCACACATGCTTTCTGGTGATGGCCCTTGCCAGCTCCTGTGAGCTACCCATGCTCCTATAAGCAGCCCCAAAACACTCATTGATTCATTAGACTGAATCTAGATAGACTCTTTCTTTGACTCACCCTTGCCCTATCTGGGGTAATGGGGCATTTTTGTAATCTTCCTAGGAAAAATCATGTAATAGAAACTGGGCACAATTTAAGCAAATGCACTTCAATGTAGCTAGTAACTGGAGACTGTGCTTAGCTGAAGGATTAAGCAGGAGACCATTTTTATGACATCTTAATAAATGATCACCATTTGACTTAGCTACTATCTATTATCTTCTCCACCCTCTCCCAGTTCAGTAGGCTTTGTACAGATAAGTAAACACTCATCTAACATTGAAATGGCATGTAGCAATTCTTAAATAAAAGCCACAGTGTTGTGCTATTCTGATACCATATTTGGTATAACTTATAAGTTGGATCTCAGGGAACGTAAATGGATCACTCTGTTGACTGACATATGTAAGACACACATTGCCCTATATCAATACGTTAAATTTTTACCTATTAGTATCCATGGGGCTCCATCTATTACAGCATTCCCAACAGTTTGAAAGGGAGGATGAAAATTACACTGAAGCAAGTGGAACAAAGTGGTAATTGGATGGGAAGGTTACCTGAGGACAGTCTACATTACAACAACTGTCTTGAAGATAATGGCAGCTTACCCTCTCCCTGGAACAGCCCAGTAGGCAGCAGGCTGAAGCAGTGGATGGTAAATTAATTGGCTTTTATTGTGTTTTAAGGAGTCATTTAACACAAGACAATTGGTGTTTGACCCACTGTAAGTGCATATCAAATGCACTTAGAAAATAGACAGAACTAAAGTCTGCAAAAGGCCCTGTACTCTAAGAGTCTTAGGACATACAGCCAGACTAAACCAGCTATTGAGTCTCATGACCAAGGGTGGTACCAATGTTCACAACATCAATCAATCGATCAATCAATCAATCAACCAACCAAATGAACAAGCAAACGATAACTCAATCACTAAGTATCTAACTAAGTCTATGACTTCCAAGTGTGCCTTGAGGGAAAATGAATATAAAAATTCAACCAGGGATAATAATTTAAGATTTAAAAGTATTTTTTCAGTAAGTTTGTTTCTACATTATATGTATACCTTTTTTAAGTAACAAATCAAAGTTTCAGAAGTATATGTATTTTTATAATCAATACTGTGCTTATTTGAAATACAAATGCTATTAAATTTATTTTAAATCTATTTTATTATGGTCAAAACCTCAAAAGTTGGTGAGAACTATGGTTTTATAACTATTGAGTTCATTAGGCTGCTGAGAGTTAACTATTTTGAGAAAATATGGCATCCCCTCCTTAAAGCATGTGCTTCAATTCCCTAATGTTTCTTTAAAACCCATTCATTTTTTAAATATTTATTAATCGGGGCAGTCTTGATTCAGAATTTTCATCACATGGGATGTTATAAGTGTCCCAGGAAATCACAGGATTAAGCCATAAAATTAAAATATAGCCAAGAAATCCAGTTACAAATAACAAAACATTTCATCATTGAATAAAACATCTGTTAACTTTCTAGGGGCCTGTTCCATCCACATCCATCCAAATGTCCTCTCTACTCCACTCAACGTTCAAACCTGCCATATTTGCGTGTATTTGTATGCAGAAGACTTAGTATCTCAGGATAACACTCACCAAATGAAGAAGCAGAGCTGCCTGCCCGGGCTCTATCAGGTGAGAGGAGATGATCTTTTGATGGGAAAATAGGACACTTTTCCTAACTTACCCTAAAGTTGGACTCTGACTAGAATCCTGCTGAATACATTTATTCCAGCTGAGTAGCAAATGAAGAGCTAAGACATAAAACTATAAGCGTGGGCATGATGTTTGCTGTGCACAATTCTCAAATTCAGTGCTGTCAATATCTGGGGGTAAATGATCCTGTGTCGTGAGAAGCCACCCTGCACATGGTAGTAGGCTCAGCAGTATCCCTGCTCTCGGCCACCATGTCCAGTAGTAGTCTTAAAGCTGTGAGAATAAAACAAAGCTCCAGACCTGATCTCTAACTTAGGTTGTGACAATTTCAGGATGCCATGTAAATGTGTCATGGCAGCCAGCGACCGTCGGCCAAGGCCAAACTTTCAAAACTAGTGATGAAGCTGAGACGCTAATTAGACTCCCACATAGCTGTACAGTAGACTTTTTAGGCTTCCTATAAAAATTTAAGCTTTGTGTACTTTTTGTTCGTTCCTTATCATTTTCTCTGTAATTATTTCTAATTCTGTACTATGAAGCTCATGGTGTTTCATCTGTCTATGCACAATGTTGTGTTCCTTCAGGATCCTCTCCATGATACAGTGCACAGTGTCTTCAAGCCTACTCCTTCCCTCTCTCCTCCTCCCTCATCTACTGCGTTCCTCTTATTTGCTTTAGAACGAGGATCAAGGGTACCACTGTATCACTTTACCACAATGTGCCCTGCCTTTCCCACTCACCTTCAACATATTTTCTGAAGCTCTGTGCAAGAGCCCGGACACCGCTGGGAAGATTCCAAGGATCCTGCTTGAGGTGGAGCCGCAACCTCCTGGGGCAACTCAGCTTTGCCTCCATTTCCTGTTGGAATTCTAATTAGACATGGAAAGGCTCTCAGTATTGTCAACGGAGGATTCTCAGTCAAGGACACTGGCTTCAGAATTTGCTTGCTTTTGCCAATTTTACTAGTCTAGAATAGCACTCATAATTTCTTTAGTGAAGTCACATCAGAAAGTGTGCTAACTCTAAAAACCAAAGCTCAATGTTATTTTCTTATAGATAGTCCAGCCAGGAAGCAAATCTAGGCAGAAGCTCTATTGTGAATACTGAAACAGAGATGTGTGAAGCCTGCACTGCTGTGTTGAAGTCTACTTGCCAATTCTACACTCATGAGCCCCTTCCCCTGCATGGGATATGACCAGCTGGACCATACTCCTCTGCAGAAAAACCTTAAGTCTTCTGTGTCTTTAATTCATGCCTTTCCGCTTTTGATCTAGAAGAATCATGTGTTTTAAACACTCAAAAAAACATAAAAAGTTTATAAACGATAATACAGTGATTTTTAATATCTTTTTCACAAACAACCCAAACAGAAATAGAGAATTATGGAACAAAAAGAGGAATTATTTTCTTCTGATGTTATGATTTTGCTTCGTGACTATGTTGCCTATTTCATGTAATCATCTGACATTTATGTCAGACCTACCTTGTAATCCTCGACCTGGTGTGAGATACTTGGTTTGCTCAAAGGCCCTTACAACAGCTCGTCCTTTCAAGAGGTTGGTTATTGAATCCATCTATTGAGGGTAGATTTCCAAGTATTATATTAATCCACAATCCATGATATAAATGAATAAATGATTATAAATATATACACATCTGTGAATATATCTCATAAAATATTTTTCTTAAATAAGTGGTTCTGAAAATCCACAATGCTAGTGAAACTTATCTTTAAACAAAATGTCAAAATGAATTCATCTTCTCACTTAAATATTTCCAATTCTTCCTAGTCATTTATAAATCGATAAACAATTACCAAATAAAAATTTACTTCACCAAGGAAAGTGAAAGCTTAGAACTTACTTTTAAAAAACACAGAATTATTTTCAAAGTGCCCAAACCTTCAATACTCTAACTTTTAATTATGATTATGGAACATTTTACAAAAGCAAACTCCTAACATGAAAGTTAAGACAACTGTGCAGTTTTCAAAACTAGAACCAACACTAAGCAAGAAGCCAGGAAACATTCAGGAAACCCACAAATAGTCAAGACGGCATCTCCCATAGCTTCCTTTAGGTTACTTGTAAGAATGCCTCTTTTAAAGCAAACACGAAGAGACAGACGGAGACATTTATATTTGCCTTCCAAGCTCTTTGCATCTGAAAGATTTCTACCTTTTAATTTGTAAACAAGACCCCCACTGTCCCATAATACCTGGATGAAGAGCTGCTCCAGGCAAGTGTGGATCTTGTCCTGTTTATCATGAGATATCCGGATGCTGGTCGGAAGTTCATCGCCTATGTGAAAAATAAGCCAAAACCCCCATCCCATTTTTAACACATTGAAATAGTCTCATACTTGATAACATACAAGCAATTCAAAATGAGCTCTTATCCCACATCAGGAAAAATGGTATCCAGTTTCATGGAGCAGAAAAGTCAGTTGGATCAAGTTGGATCATGGTCCTGAAATAACCAAGGCAATGCCCATCACAGGGAGCAGAGTATCAACCTGTGTTTTTCTGACGCCCCCCTCTCCCTGCTGACTTAATGTAAGGTTCTCAGGCATCTGTGCCTTCTAAAAAACATCCTTAGACTGAAATGTCTTCTCACACCTCTTCTCAAGCATCCATGCCCAGTGTTTCTGCTAAAACTGATTTCCAGTGTTCTTAGAACCTTTCACAATGAACAGGAAGATCAGAAGCCATACGTTCAATAACACTTTTCAATGAGCTGTTCTTATATCTGGGATTTGGAAACTCACTTTTTCAGTCACAAGGCTATATGGGTGGCCATGGAGAATGGCTAATAAAATTGAAAATACATGTGCAATCAAGAAACTAATCCCCATCATACAGGCATCTTGGATGTTACTAACATCAAAGAGCATGGCTGTCGACCCCACGCACCTGAGTCCATCTCATCACTGTGAAAGTAGGAACTGCACTGGCTGCTGCAGATACTCGTGAAGGAGGCAATGGAATTCCTGTTGCTGTTGCAGTCACTGCAAAAAAAGAGCCTTATGTTGCTTTAAGAACATGCTCGCCCAGGTTGGTATCCCACTGTGATAGCAAGAGAGGGTAGTGAGGGCCATATATGAGCAGAGCAGAGGGATGCAGGATTGAATGTCATAGTGAAAGTCATTGCTGTGTGTGCTAATGAAAGAATGCCTACTTCCTCCTGCTATTTCTTCTCACATAAACCTGTGCCACAGACACATTTATCAGTGTGTTCCATATAACGTTATAAGAAAGAGACCTGTCCAACTCAATCTATCTCAGTTTTCAGAAGCACTCTTTCAAATCCAAACATTTCAAATTTTCTTGCTATGTAATTGATTCCTGAGTGAGTTTTTAAAGCTGTCTGGTTGTAAAACCAGGAGGCAGCCCACCTGAGATTCTCCATTATCTATTTAATAACAGTGGTTAGATAAGTTTTTGACAAAGACAAAGTCTGCTTTATGACTTTTCTCTTTCAACCCTATCTACTAGTTTAAACAATAACTTACTAGGGATACCTGGAGCTCCCCAGAGTAGGAACCTCATCTGTCTCCACAGAAAACACAGCACTGGAAAGCACTAGAAATGACGAATGTCTACACAAAGAATGTTTTCAATGCTGCTGGATATGAAAATAATTTGGATTTTAGAAACAGGGCAGGAGAATTTTTTAACCCCTTGTAATAAGGAAAACGGACTTGATTTTAAATTCTTATTTCAATTTTCTATCATAGTCCAGAGGAAGACTGTGAGGGTAATTTTAATTATCTGGTAACTAGGATATGGAGGTACAAAGTATTTTTAGAAACATCATTTCCCAGTGAAGAGAAACTACAGATTCCTATTATGAAGCATGGTGGTACTTTCAGAAGCTAGAAGTAAATGAAATAGTAACAGTGTTTGATTCATAAATACATTTCCAGGAATAATCAACTTTGATATCATTGTCAAAATCCTCTTTGGAAAAATGAAAAATTTAGAACAGCAGACTGATTAAGGAAGATAACTCCGTGGTCCTCTCCTTCCTGATGTGTTAAATGGGGCTACCAGAATGCTATCACTCCTGGTTGCTGTGGCAGAGTATTTTAAATTCTAAAATGCTAAAACTATGCATTTGAAAGACTATCAATTATGAATAGGAGATAACACTATGTGATGAGAATAATTTTGATATAATTATTACTTATATGATTTTTCCATTTTAAAACACTGTGAACAAGACTGAACATTTTTCCTCTAACTAACATGAATGAAACCAGGGACAGGAAGCTGCACACATTGTTCATGTGACTAGCTGTAAAAATGTTCAGTGAGAATTCTGGAGACGAGGTTTTAAAGAACAAAGCACTCTCAGAGATGGAACTCCTAAGAGCCATTGAGCAGGGAGGGGTACTGAACAGACTGTTTAACCTGAAATGATGAAGTTAACATCTAATAATTAGTACATCAAAATGGGACCAGATTGAAGGACATAGTCCTGCACAGTCATCAGGATGGGTTTTAATCCAGTATGACTATGTTCTCTAAGAAGGGGTCTATAATGGGAGGTCACACAAGGAGACACAGAGGAAAGATGACAATTTACATGGTGAGGATGCATGCCTGGAGCATCTCCTTCCTTCCCAGTCCTCGGGTGTTCCAGTCAGCAGTCAGTGGTAGCTTACACTACCCGGCTAACTACTACAAGAAGAGCCCAGAGAGGAGACAAACACAAAGCTGGACATGAAAGAGCAATACAGAAAAAGAAAAGGGAAACGGTGAAAAGGACTATTAGATATTTACTAGCTAATGAACTATGACCAGAAAGACATTTTTAGCAATTGCTATTACACAGTTACACAGCCTATAAAGGCATCTCTCTCCACAATAGGTTTACACTGCTAGAAGGAGAAATGCTTTCTCTAAATAATCTGGATTGTTAATGAGAACAGTGTTGTTCTCCTTAAATGGGTGGTTATTTTGATAAAATCAACCATTAACAGTTTTTAAGTCTTTGAGAAAAATATGTATTCTCACTTGAGTTTGTTGATGAAATGAGATTGAGAACCAGCTTACCTGTAAGAGTCCCTGTTGCTGACTGTATCATGACCTGAATCCTCTTGTTCATCTCCTGCTACATTAAAACAGACACGTTTGCTATTTCTCTCTCCCTTTTCATTGTCGCTGTCCGTTGGTATCACATACTCTGTCGTCTTACGCTCCAATTTAGGAGAATATGTTATTGAAGACAGAAGGCTGCAATGTGACATTTTTTAGAACATAAGTGCATGTTTTGAAACTAGATAAAACAGATAAGTCTTTTATTTGCTAAATGTGATAGCTTACAAATATTTCCAGAAGGCTTCTGTGATACATGTCAAATACTATTTGTGTATAAAATGCATCGTAGGAAGCTCAGATTTACTGTTCAGTACTCAGAAATAACAGAACAGCACACGATCAGCCTGATCCTGGTTCAAAGCCTGGTATGCCCTTCCCCACCAGCTTTGTTATCTGAAGCGATTATGGTGGGTCACTGATAGTTAGATGATGGGAATAAGAAGTAACTAGCTTTCATGGTTGCAATGGGAATAAAAAGGGAGCAACATTCTGGTATATAATATTTGTTAGCTATTTCCTCTTGCATTAGTACCACCAGCATTACAGTGTAGCTATTTCCTCTAAATTGAAATAGGCTCATAAGGCTCAGCAGGTTAAGGAAACTTACAAGGTTCAGGAAGGTCTTAAAACCTAACAATTCACAAGTCCTCAGTAAAGGCTCTAAATCCAGCAATGGATGGCTGAAGAGAGATGAGCCTTCAATGGAGCTGCTTTCAAGTTGTTTTGGTAATTCTAAGGATGCAGCTCTTTTTAGGCATCACACCATGCTAGGACTGGCCTTTCCCTGATGCAGCCATGAGTCATCCCTGCTCCTATAAGCAACTTTCATGCATATTTCCCCATAAGCAACCCAAATACAACCATTCTTTTACCAAGATAGACTTGAGTAGAACCAATTCTTTGGCCTGGCATTGGTGCCATATTAGGAGTTCAGACACTAACTAGTTCCTGCCTCCACAGGAAAATTCATGCAAGAAACTACTAATTGCAACCATTAACCAGGCTTTAATAGCCTCACTGGATCATCCTCTTAACGTAAAATTAAAGATATTCTCTGAAGCCTGTCTGCATCATTACCTATTCAATAGGGAGAATCCACATCATCAGTTTCTGTTAGAATAGGCAGGTGCTCTGGACACATTGACTTAAAGATTCTAAGCAGGAAAGCATTCCCTATGCGGCTAAGAGGAGGCAGGGCCACTTGCATTCTCAATCCAGCCAGTATGAAATGCATGAATCTGCACAACAAAGACTCCTCCAGTTCCGCTTGAGGGTATAATGCCCTGAGTAAAAGCCAACTGTGATGCTAAGTCTAGAAGTCTGACTAGGTCATGCTTCTGTTAGACACATCAAAATTCGGCAAAATTCAAATTGGAGTTTATTATCAAACAGCATGCTACAAACTTGCAAGATGGATTAAAACACACCTGAAATAACAGCCTATAAATGATTTCTCTAGCCAATAATCACAGTAACATTTATAAAATGCCTATGACACTCAGTTCCAACCAATTGCACGCTATGTGTATATTAATTTGTTTGTAGTAATGCAAACATTCTTTTTTGGAATTTCAGGTCAACAATGCCCACACCTCTCATATATATTTTATATTAGACAACAAATCCAATGCTGTGCATTGAGTAAACCTAGAGAAAGAGATTTCACTGATTAAAACAATGTTGTGCTCATGGTAGTGTAAATGTAGTATTCAACTAAAGCCTCTGCTTCATTGGAATGTCAGTTTCACCAGCAGGAGGAGAAATTAATTAATTGGACCTTTGGTGGATAGCTGCATGTTCTCGATCGGTGAAAGCAAAGGGAATATAAAGCAGCAGCAAGCTTTGTAGTTCCTCAGAAGGGGGCAAACACAAACTTCTAGAAAATAAATAGAAGAAAAGATGGTGCTGGGCTTCAGTGGGGCTCTACAGTGAGCGCTTGCTTATGCATCGCGTGCATGGCCCGCTAGATTCAACTGAGACCCACAATTTCATAGTTTGGAAGGGAAACTTCTCATTGTAAGCTGATGCTTGAATAACATGTGGCATTTTAGAGTCATTAGACACCAGTGAAAACTGGAGAACGCCTTGCATTGCTCAAAATGCTCTTTGAACCCAAAGGGATGAATTAATTTTAGAGTTTCTCTATTGAAAAAGATGCTTGCTTGTAAGACAGACTGTACATTTGCTTACTCCTTCCCCCACTCCAAAGATGAAAACATTAGACTAACTCCAATTACCCAAGCACCTACTGCAGAGACAGATGAACTCTGCATACCAAGCAAGAAAGGCATGCAGGAGTTCTCATCTCGCAGGGAGCCTTCTGGGCTTGTGGGTATTTTAAATTAGAAGTCATGGGGCTGAGCATGAGTAGTTTTCTCACAGTAATAAGAATTATATTCACATTTTAAACAATTGCAATGTGCTTGCTCTGACCCTACGGGAATAAGTGTTTAAGCTTACAAATAAAACGAACGATAGGAAAAATCACAGGCATAACATTCCGAGATCGTGAGAAGCAACAATAAGGCGTATATATGTTTGTGTGTAGGCAAAAAAATACTCCCTTTGCTTTCACCCATCGAGAACATGCAGCTATCCACCAAAGGTCCAATTAATTAATTCCTCTGCAGAATCCCACTCCCAGAACATTTCCTCTGGGTTAAACACTGATTGATGAAGACTTCTGTTTATGCTATCACACATCTGCCTGTGTTCTAAAATATCATCATAACATCTAGCATTTGTTGAGTTCTCATAGTACATACAGTAAATATGGCCTGGTGTTAATTCACTGAAGTTCAATTCATTACTCTTAAATGTAATCATGTAAGTCCACGCTGTAAGTGAGTGTTAACTCTATTTCAGCAGGGGGTATTGCAGTGACAGACATGCATTATTACACACATACACTTTGCAAAATAGGCAATATTTACCATCTCTGCATGGGTTTTACATACTGGAAAGGTTAGGTGGTCACTGGTGTGCACGTTCAAGTGGGAGGAGATACTTTACTAGTTCTCTGAGGATAAACATGTCTATGAGGATTGCTGTAGCTATGTAAGATGATGGGGATCGATGTGGTGTATGGCTACTTACAGTAGATTCCATATGACTAAGTAAAACCAGCTCATTCCTTTCTCTTGCAGAACAATCAGTAGCATTCTAGGTAAAGAGGCACCTTTACCTAGGCTACTCCTCTGAGTAAAGACAATGCACAATAGTGACCTTGTGGCTCACCATAGACTTGAAGAACGAGCAAAGAAACCCTTGTTTTTTTAAATCTGCAAGATCTTTAGTGTCCCTTTGTGGGAGATACTACACCGTGATCTGGTTGAGTGGAAACCAGACATGAGCAGAAAGGCTATTTTCTTCCTATGTCTATGGATCTTTCTTAGCTTGACCCTGAAAGTCAAAGTGATGGACTGGCCTTATAGACCCCCTCAGATGCAGGGTCCACAAGCAGAGCACCCTCAGGTAGGACTGCAGTTGTCATTTTTCAGGGGTAGAAAGTGTATAGCTGTAGGGGGAGTTTCCCTGATTCTTTTCCTAATTATTTCCCTAATTGTTGGTTGGCTAAAAAAGACAGCAGAAGCTAATCGCTGGGGAAAGATATGGAGGTGAGATTTTCTGGGTAGGACAGAAAGAGAAGGAGAGAGGACCAGGTGCTAGTGGATGAGAAGTTGATAAGAAGGGTTTCTCAGGGCATTGATAGTTTGCGGCCTCTGCAGCCTATGGAGGCAATGAAAGACGGGGCAGGAAATTCTTTGCCCAGCCTTTGAATTATCTGGTCAGTTTTAAAATATAAAGGTGGCTGGCGTTTTTCATTCACTGTGTTAAGGTGGGCTGGAAGAGAAAGCAGGCAGCAGAGGAACGGGCACTGAGGAACTGGAGGCGTTCTTGGGGGTGGGGGTACAAGCTGGCTGTTTGATGAGCCAGACTGGGCGGACACTGGCAGAGTTGGCTGTGGTTGGCTGGCAAGAGATTGAACTCGGAGCTCTGGAAAGGCAAAGCCAGCATTTGAGGGAGAGGCGTTGGCTAGGAGGAACAGGCAGGTGGCTGCTGGTCCCAGAGTCTAGCCAGACCAAGCATGCTTCTTAAAATTACATGCTACATGTATCAAAGCTGGAGTTCAGTGAGATGAACTTGGAGTGAGTGATCAAAAAGCTTATAGGCTACAAAGGCATACTTGATTCTACAGTTGGCTATCTGGGTCTGCCTGTTCCATATCCATATCCATGGACTCAATCAACAACTACACATTAAAAATGTATTCCTTAAAAAATCCTACCTGTACTACATGTGTACAACACTTTCTCTGTTATTTCTTGAGCAGTAGGGTATGACAAGTACTTATTTATATTAAACATCATAATGAATCTACAGCCGATTTGATAAAGGGACGAGTACAAGTTGCACACAAATCCTTTATCATTCTGTGTAAGGCATTAGAGAATCTTGGTATCTGTTGAGGGTTAGGGGTAAAATCTCCATTGTATGCTATATGACAAGTGTAGTTTAACTGCAATGTAATGCTCTGTACGGTTTTAGCAGGGCACTAGGCAAATTCACCACACTGAATATCTCTGGCATCTGCTGAATGTAGGATGTATCGTAGAGAGGCTCAGCTAGGAAACACTCTGGTGACACTAGTCCTCATTGGGTATGACAGTGACTCAGTCTAGCATGACAGTCAGGGACATATTCTGAGGCATAACTAACATGCTAATGAGGTACTAAACGTGGAGAAAAAAAGTCAGACAAAAAGGAAAGGTAATATTTGGATTCTAGTTTCATGAACTGCAAAGTTGGCCAGCACTTTGATGTCAGGGGAAGCCCCTGGTGAGTGAACAGGTGAAAATGGCTGAAACAGTAGAAAATCACAAATGAGTCTTAGAAAGATTTAAATGAGAGGTAATTTGGAGAAATCCTCTCACCCAGTTACCACAGAGAACTGCAATAATGAACTATGTCAGTGCGTATAAAAACACAGTGCACCCTCCGCAGAAGCACATGGAATGGTTTTGGGGAAGGTATGCTTCTGGTTGTACATTTACCAGCAAAAGGGTTCAAACATAATTCCACCATCAATATTGGAAGTCCTTAAGTACTAACTTCTTGCTAGGTATAGCTTTTCACTCCGTCTTGGGGTGTCTGCTACTTGCAAAACAAGAATTATTCTCAAGGTTCCCATCTTGACCATGCACTGCCCATAACCTATGGTAAGGATGATATGCAAGCTCTCTATTATAAACTCCTCTCATTTATATCCAAACGTAACTAACTCCAAAGACTTATTTAAAGGCAAAAAACCATTCTGCTTCTCAGAGTGTAACAAAAACCACCAAGCCTTCATCAAACTGGCTACATCCCCTTATATCATATTACTGTAAAGGAAAGTTACCTAGTTTCCATCTCTGGATCTGAAACTAGGTAGAAAGACTTAGTAAAATGTCTATGTGCTGATAGAAATTTGATTTCTAGGAGTCATGGAGAGATAAGGTACAAAGATATCGAAGTAAGACAACCTCAGTAACAGGTCCCTCATAGGAATGGATAACTCTAGGAGGGCTGGCTGGCTACAGAAGCTTCTGAGGCAATATCCCTATTGCTGTCTCAGCATCTGCTGCTTCACCCTGACCAACAATGATCATTACACCATGAGAAAACGGTCTGCTAACAAGCCTTTGAAAGAACTGGTGGAGCTCATTGCAGCATCTCTGAATACTAAGGGCAACAGGGAACCCAGGCATTTGGACAACTGTATTATTTTAAAGAGATCATGCTGCAGATAAAATTATGTGGAAACTGTTTATATTTAGAATTAAATTACATGGTGCTCATGAAGAAGACCAAATTTCCTTCTCCAGCTATTGTGTATTTTTTGTTGCTCTTTCAGCACAGAGAACTCAGCAAAGTTTTTCACAATTACAAAATGGGGGGCTTTCAATTGAAAATGTATCATTTTAATTAGTTTCAGTTCACTGAAACCTAGCCATTGCTAAAACTAGTTCCTTAAATATAAGAATCAAAAAACAAGTGAAGCAATGCCTTAATTCATGCCCTCTCCCCCAAAATATATTTACGTGTACTCCAGCCAGGGAAGCGGTAGGCTGAGCAGAGATCTCCACCCCATCCTCTCTTCTTCCATATCTAATCCCCAGGATGATCCTTAACGTTGCAGCAGCCTCACCCACTCCATGTCTAGTCACTTTCACAGATCTTCCCCTATCTACCATTCTCCTTTGACCATCTCATTGCTTTATCCCAGCTCCCAGCTCCAGCAGGGACTCCCTGGGAACCCACAGGCTACTCTGGCCAGGGAAGTAGGTGTGTTAACAGGAAATGCTCACCTCTCCCCTCTCTTCCTCCATACCCAATCCCACAGCCTCGTCTCCATCTCTGCAGCAGACCTCAGTCTGATGTGGTTGCTCCTTACTCTTCCTCCATTCCAAGGGTATTAAATAAGCAGTTCCTGGTAGAACATCCTTGCTTTCCCCAATACCCAGCCTATTTACTAAATCCTGCTTCTGATATTCAGAAACAAGTTTTACCTAGAAGCCCTAGTATACATGTCTATCAGGACCGCAGTAGAGTTTCCTTCCAGGCAAAATACAAGCATCATACTCTCCTAAGAACCAGAGAGAAAACAGAAACAAAGGGAATAAACACCCATCCAACAAAGAGAAAGCCAGATGTCAGCACCCAGAATTACAATCTTCCACTTCCCACATGCCTGGACGCCAGAATAAATACAGGATCAATAATAGCGAGGACAAGATGTCTCCACTAGATTTCAGAAACACTACCACAGCAGGTCCTGAATATTCTAACACAGCTGAAACATGAGGGGAAAAAAAGACCTTAAAACAGCCTGTATAGATATATTAATTCTAAAAAGCTCATGGCCTAAAACATATAGGAAACCTGATACACTATGAAAAAAACAACCCAAGAATAATGGAAAAGGAAAAAGAAAGAGAAATCTAGATCAAAGAAACAAAATTTAAAAGAAGAAACCATCGATGAAAATTTCCCTAACCTAATGAAAGAGATGCCTAACCAGGTAAAAGAAGCATACAGAACACCAAATCAACTGGTCCAGAATGTAAATGCCATTGGTACATAATAATCTAAATACTAAACATACAAAAAATATTAAAGGCTACAAGAGAAAAAGACCAGACATCATGTAAGGGCAGACATATTATAATTATACCTTGACTTCTCAATGGAAACCCTAAAGGCCAGAAGAGCCTGGACAGATGTACCACAGACACTGAGTCCACAGATGCCAGTCCAGACAACTATACCCAGCAAAACTATTATTCACTATAGATGAAGAAAACAAGAGATTCCATAAGCAAGTCAAATTTAAGTTATATATGTCTAACTACATCCAAGAAAACACTGGGAATACATAATCCCAGAAGAGTGAAATCAAAAAAGCACACACACACACACACACACACACACACACACACACACACACACACACAATGCATACACATGCACACACACATGCACACAGGCCACCATGAATACCATCACCAAAAAAAGTAACAGGAAACAATAAACACTGCTCACTGATAGCTCTCAGAATCAAATGGTCTCAATTCCCCAATAAAAAGAGAGAAACTAACAGAATGGATAAAGAAACAGGATTCATTATTCTGCTGTACTCAAAAAAACACACTGTAACATCAAGGATAGACATTACCTCAGAAGAAAGGGTTGGGAAAAAGATTTTCCAAACAAATGGCCCTAAAAAGCAAGCTGGGGTAGCCAATTTAATATTTGACAAAATAGACTTGAAAATTAATCGAAAGAGACAGGGGAGAGCACTATATACTTATCAAAGGGAAAAATCCATTAAGAGGATATTGCAATTCTTAACATCTGTGCATCAAACACAAGGGTACCCAAATTGGTAAAATAAACACTAGCACAGCTTAAGTCACATACTGATCTCTCACACACTGGTCTTGGAAGGCTTCCACACTCTATGCTCACCAATAGATGGGTCATCCAGAAAAAACAGTGAAGGCTGGGCCTATCTGACATATAACAAATGAAACTAATGGATATTTACAGAAAATTTAACTCAAACACAATAGAATATACCTACTTCTCTGAATCTCAAGGAACTGTCTCCAAAATTGTCCACATACTTAGACACAACGCAATTCTCAACAAATATACAAAAATTGAAATAACACCCCTGCATCTTATCTGACTATGGATTAAAGCTAGATATCAACAACTACAGAAGCAGGAAAAAGCTTATAAATTAACAGAAACTAAACAACTCTTTTCTGAATTAAAATGGGTCCAGACAGAAATTAAGAAAAGAATTAAATACCCTCCAGAAATGAATGAAAACAAACAAACAAACAAAAAACAAAATACATAAAACTAAGATAGACAGTGAGGACAGTTCTAAGGTGCAAGTCTATAGAACTAAGAGTCTACATTAAAAAAATAAGAAATAAAAATAAAGTGGAGAAAAGTAGAGAGATCGTATACTAACAAGAGAATATCTGAAAGAACAAAATTTAGAAGAAAAGAAATCACACTCAAAAGAAGTACATGACAAGGAATAAACTATGGTTAGAAACCAATAAAATAGAAACAAATAAACAAAGCTATACTAAAAATCCATGAAACAAATAGTTGTTTCTTTGAAAAAAAATTAGTAAGAGTGACAGACCTTATCCAATTTAACAAAAAGGAGGAGAGAGACCAACCAAATTAACAAAATTAGAAATAAAAAGGGAGATATAACAATAGACAACAAGAACTTCAAAGAATCATAAGGACATTCTTTAAAAATCTGTACTCCTCCAAATTGAAAAATCTAAAAGAATGTATAATTATCTTGATAGGTACCACTTAGCAAAGTTAAATCAAGATAAGACAGAAATTTAAACAGCACTATAACCCCTACAAAAATAGAAGCAGTGATTAAATGCCCGCCCCCCTGAAAAAAAAGCCCAAAGCCAGATGGTATTAGCACAGAATTCTACCAGAATTTCAAACAATTAATGCCAATACTTATCAAATTATTTCACAAAATTGAAACAGAAGGAATACTGCTCAATTCATTTTAGGAGGCCCCAGTTTGACTGACATCCAAACCTTATCAAAACCCAACCAAAACAAAGGAAGGAATTATGGAATAGTTTCCCTTATAAACACAAATACAAATACTCTCAGGACCAGTTAACGTATGTAAATCTCAAGTAGAATCCACCATATTAAAAGAAAGCTAAAGACAAAAAAACTACCCCTCATTTGATACAAAACAGGACTTTGAAGAAATCAAATACTACTTCATAATCAATATCCTGAAGAGATTCTGGATATAATAATGTACTTCAACATAGTAAAGGCAGTTTAGAGCAATCACATAGCCAACATCAATTTAAGTGGAATTCAATTGAAATCAATTCCACTAAAATCTGGACTGACTGACTGACTGACTGACTGACTGACTGACTAAATGAATTAATGAATGGTTGTCCATTGTCTCCACACCTTCTCTGTATAGTAGTTGAAGTCTTTACTAGCACAATAAGACAATTGAAGGAGATCAAGGAGACACAATTTGGAAAATAAGTCAGTCTCAAAAATTGTATTTCTATCTACCTCAAGACCATATTATACCACTCTGGGCATATACTCAAAGGATGCTCCATCCTACCACAAGGACACTTAACTATGTTCATAGCAGTTTTATTCATAATAGAAACTGGAAACAACTTAGATGCCCCTCAACTGAAGAATAGAGAAAGAAAATAGGGTACATTCACACAATGTAATATTACTCGATTGTTAAAAGAAATAACCTCACATCACCTGTAGGCAAATGGATGGAACTAGAAAAATACCATCCTGAGTGAGAGAAGTCAGACCCAGAAAGACAAGCATGGTATATAGTCACTTATAAATGAATATTACTGTAAAGTAAAGGGTAACAAGGCTTCAATCTATAAACCTGGAGAAGCTAAGTAGCAAGAAGAACTCAAGTTGGAGAAACATGAATCTGCCTGCAAGATATGCTGGGGTAGAGGTGGTACAGAAATTGAGAAAGACCCCAACCGTGACTTGAACAGCTTGAGACGCATCACACGGTGGGAGCTCACGCCTATCACTGCCTAGGGGCCAGGACCCAGAGGCTAGAAAATCCAGAAACCTAAGATAGAACCAAACATGAATGACAAAAAATAGTGATAGGAAATGATTCTTTGTTGCTGTTGTTCTGCTTCGTCTTTAAGATGTATTTATTTATTTATTATATACGGTGTTCTGCCATCATGTGTGCCTGCAACAAATTATGTGACAGATGGTTAGGAGTCAGCACGTAGTTGCTGGAAATTGAACTCAGGACCACTGGAAGAACATGCAGTGTTCTTAACCTCTGAGCCCCATGAAATGATTCTTAACCTCTTTCCTGCCCCATGAAATGATTCTTAATGATATTCTGCTACACTCATAGACTGTTGTCTAGCCCATTGTCAACAGAGAGGCTTCGTCCAGCAATTGATGAAAACAGATGCAGAGATCTCCAGTCAAACATTAGGTAGAAATCAGGAATCCTGCTAAAGAGGGGAAAGAAGGATGGTAGGAGCCAGAGAGGTCAAGGGCACCACAAGAAAACTCAGAGAATGAATGAACCCGGGCTCACAGAGACTCACAGAGACTGACCCATCCAACAGGGAGCCTGCATGGGTGTAATCTAGGCCCTCTGCATATGTATGGTTGTGTAGCTTGATCTTCCTATGTAGCTAATAGTGGTGAAGGCACTGTCTCTGACTCTTCCGTCTGCTTCTGAGACCCATTCTCTCACACTGAGTTTGCCTTGTCCAACCTTAATACGAGGGGGCATCCATAGTCTTACTGCAACTTGATATGCCATGTCTGGATGATATCCCATATCCCTGAGAGCCCTGCCCTTTTCTGAAGAGAAATACAGGTTAAGTCAATTGGGTGGGGGTGCAGGGTGGGGAATGGGAAGGCATGAGGGAGGGGAAACTGTGGTTGGGATATAATATATGATAGAGGACTAAATAAAAATATATTAAAAAGGAAGTGTGGAGTATGTTCAAAATATTTTGCATCTCAAAAAAAGTTGTTCATGGAACTGTTGATGATGTATGTGTGGAAACTATTTACTTCACATCTGTTAGCAATTCAACAACTTTATAAAGCCAATAGGATACGGGGCTCTATATAACTTTCAGAATCTCATCATGTCTAAATATATTCAATAATATCCACTCCTTGAAAACACGAGTAAGCATATTTTCTACTATGTTGATTACTTTTCTTATTAATTTATACATTTTAAACATATAAAATTTATTATTATTATTATTATTGTTATTATTATTATGCATTCACTTCTATGCCTGAGAAATTGAACTTTTCCAAAAGCCACTTGTTCTCCATGGTACTGAACTTCTAGATGAAGATGTAACCACACATCAGAATATGACATGCTCCTCTGCGGAGCGTAGGCATCCTAAGTATCAAATATTAAAAAATCTGCTTACAAAGGAGCTCGTGAACTTCCTCCGTCCAATCTTTGCTAAAACTTCCAAATTACTGGTCCACTAATTCAGTCAGAATAGGAAAAAAAGAATCGATCTTAGAAACACATAGTTTTGCTTTAACTCAATATATGCTAAGTATTTGTTATGTAATACCATGTGCCACATATGAACGTCTCTGCAAAAGACATACTCAGATACCGATTCCTGAACTACAAAATAGAACACAACAAGGGAATGGTCATACCCTCTGAGGACACGTTTAAGTGCACCTGTTTGGTACTTGGCATTGAACAGGGGGTCTCATGCAATGTTCTACCTCTCTGAACCCCTCAGGTCCTTTTTATTACTTTATATTTTGAGACAGGATCTTGCTAAGTTGCCTGGGCTGGTCTTGTGCTCCCTATGCAGCCCAGTTTGGCCTTGAACTTATGATCCTCTTGTTTGACTCCATAGTAGCTGGGCCCAGCTTTGAATATATTCCAGTGTAATGTTTTATAATGACTTAGTGTTCTTCTTGGTTCATTCCTTCTCTTCAAACTAAATGATTACTTAACATACCTATTCATATGAATTGTCATTTTATAGCATTTATAGGATAGAATGGCAAAGATCTTTATGGTCAGCACAAAGATTTTCACAATAATGAACACATTTTTCAAAAACAATGCCTTGCATAACTCTTTTGTTTTGGCAAATTTCTTGCATGACACAGCATACTCACTCATCGATTTGACAAACACACATCTCCACCTCCTTCAGTGCAGTCTGCAGCTTGCCCAGGAGTTTGTGATAGATGTCTTGAGTTTCTAAGTCTTCTTCTTTCAGCAAATACCGGAGGCCATGGCCATCCTTGTGTCCCAGCGACAGGCCTGAAGGGGCTGCCATGGTTGTGATTGTGTGTTGAATGTATACCATGGGGCTCAGTTTCCCTGAGGAGTTGAAAGAATTCCATCATTTAACTTTTGCTTGTGGAGGCCAGCACATTTTAGAAGCCCAAGCTCATGTATAAGAAAATGCCAATTAAATGTTAAACTTAATTCAGAAGTTAAAACTTGTGAGGCATTGTTATTAAAGTCTATAAATGTAGTTAATTTGCTTGTCCTGTTGCAATGATTCACAGGAGCCTCATGCACCCTTCTCCTGTACCTTCTCCATTGTTCTCAAAGCTAGATAATGATTTTGGGTAAGGATTTTTCACAGCAAGCTAAGTCATATACATAAGGAGAGCAGGGGCAATGGCCTTCTTCAAGGGAAACAGTAAAGTGTCGACTGTCTTTACATATTTATATAAAACAATCTAAGCAAGTGTCACCAGGAATTCCTCACTTATGAAAATAATGGCTTCCTTGCACACTGGGAATCACCACATTTTGCGATGCAGGTATAGCTAGCTTTACATTTGCTTAAATTCATATTCACGACTTGACCAAATACCTGGGTCTGCAGACTTATTTTCCTTATCATGGGAATTATGTTTCCTACTATCGAGCTGCACACCGAAGGCGCTCCCCAGGGAAGTCGATGTTTTCGGATAAGAAACTTCCATTACATTCACATGGCAGTTGGTGGGGCAGAAGTCACTGCTGTGCAGTGGGGAGATCTTAGGTTTGGCCTGCTTAAAGGTGGGCCAGGCTCTGTTCTTCAGCACCCGAGAGAACTGCAAATTAAAGAAATGGGAACCAGTTGAACTCACGGCAATGACTCAGACACCTCACATGCATCCTCCCTAACAAAGCTAAAGGAAAATTGAGACATGTCTACATGAACAAGGTAAGAATAGACTGTAATACGGGGTTGGGGATTTAGCTCAGTGGTAGAGCGCTTGCCTAGCGAGCGTAAGGCCCTGGGTTCAGTCCCCAGCTCTGGAAAAAAAAAAGAATAGTAAAAGAATAGACTGTAATGTTGGAATGCACTTCAAAACCCAAATGTTCCAATAAACCAAAGTATATGGGCAGCAACTGTATGTGTTTCAGCTGATGCTGGGAGGCTGTTAGGTGTTAGAATGAACCTCAGTGACATAGAACTTCTTAGCACTTGGTCCCGTGGGTCCCAGGAACAGAGAGAGCGAAATAGAAAGACTTGCTTAGAAGACACCTTAGAGCAGGAAGCAGAGTTTTAAAACTAGACAAGACAATAAAACAGTATAGCTAGCTAGAGTTGATCAAGGGTGGGAAATAAATGGGGTTATCAGGCTGGAGAGATGGCTCAGTGGTTAAGATCACTGATTGCTCTTCTAGAGGTCCTGAGTTCAAATCCCAGCAACCACATGGTGCCTCACAACCGTCTGTAATGGGATCTAATGCCCTCTTCTGGTGTGTCTGAAGACAGCTACGCTGTATTTATACATAATAAATAAATTTGGAAAAAAATGGGGTTATCTCAAGCACCATAAGAAACCCACCCAAAGCAGCAATCTGTGCAGACCCAGCAACAAGTTGTAGAGGTATTGGCCCAGAGTGGCAGGGCTTCCCATACATCCTGCCAGATGGTTGGGCTGTATAGGTAGGATCAGCCAGAAGTTAGTTGTATATTCTGTTTTCATGCCATTGACAATAAAGTGCCACTCAAATGATGTGTGACTTCCAAGTATGACTACACTGCTACCCTAAACTCGCAGAAGATTTCCAATGGACCCCATATGTTCCTTCTGTGGTCTATGAGGCCAACATACTTAGTTCCACTAAGTATGCTTCCCCTTCTTCAAAGAACTCTGTCCCCTTGAGCCCTAAACTCCTTCCGGTGTGAACATAGTTCTACTCATATATTACCTACTCACTCTGGGATTTCTACAAAACATTTGGTATGTCTAGATTTTCTGATTCATTGCCAGACACTTTCTCTTCAGCAATTTTGGGATCTAAAAAGTCATCAGGAGACTTCAGTGAATTCTAGGCCAGCTTCAATTTCCCTGGCTACAAATTATAAGGCACTTATAACCTTCCACATAATTAGGAATAATTTTTACTCTCACTCAGGCAGCAAAATAAAAACTCCATGGTGTAACATTCTTGTGTACAAGAAGCAGGCACCCATAGAGTTCAACTGAATTGTGGTTTCAAGGGCCTTGATGTCCTCTGGCCTTGGTAACAATACTCTATCACAGGACTGGATATGATGTTGAGCAAGTTAGTGTCTTATCTCTCAGAAGATTCGGATTAAATAACCCTGTCTTCTTTCTAAAACCACAGCCATGATCCTACCTTCTCATGCTATAAGCTGATTGATAGTTTTGGCTTTGAAAAGAATAAGAATTAAGACTACCACTGCACTTTCTGACACTTTAAATTCAATGGTAATATAAAACACCATATTCCATAAGTATAAGCTCACTATCAGGATGAAAGCCTCTCCTATATGTATACACAGACACATAACTATATATACATGCATATGTATATATGTGGGTTAAACTATTTGTGTATTATTTCTAGATAAATAGTTCAGTCAAGCAGTACAGTGGGAATCAGAATGAAACTGGCCTGAAGTGGAGGACGTTATTAACGAGTCCTCCAAACTCGATGACTGTATACACTGAAAAGAAACAAGGACCTTGAGAAATTCCAAATCTAGATCCTCATTTTAATAACCTTCCTGCCAAGACAGGCCTGGGATCTAAAAGAGGCTAGTTGTGTAGAGGGCCGCAATAACTTTCGCCACCACTAGATGGCGCTGGTTTCCACTGTGCCCCACGTGGAAGGCCGAGCTAGACAAGATGGCGCTGGCCTTCTCTGCGTCAGCCGACTGCCCTTCTCAGGAAGTTAACTGTGCGCATGTGCAAGAGTGCCTTCGTGCCAGGTCTTTGCCCATTTCCGGGGCGTACCTGATGAGGTCATGAGTAAGCAACCAATCAGGTGTGGGTACGTGTGCGAGGGTTAAATAGGTGCGCCTGGCGGCGCAAGCGGGGCTTCCACCATGAGAGAGGAATAAAGTCACTCATAGTAAGAATTTCTATGTCTCGCGTGCTTCTTGCCGGCGGGAAGTCGCGCGTGGGACATTTGGTGCCAAGAAACCCTGGACAAAAACATCGCCGGTGCCACGGGAAGCCTCCATTTCGTGGAAGAAATTCAGAAGCTATGAGTGGGGTAAGACTCTGAGAGACCATGGCTAGCCTTGATCCGCTCCAACTCAGTCCCCTGCCGGACGCGGCAGGTGCCGCTGTGGTTGCTCTGGCAACCCTCGGGCTTTTTCTATTGACCTTTGAGTTTCTAGCTACCGCCAAAAGGCGTCAGAGGTTGCATGGGAACTGCCTAGGTAAAACAGCAAAGCGGAGAGTGTTGGGGCGAGGGCGGAAAAGATGGTCAGAAACAGAGGGTAGTGAAAAGTTGCAACGAGAAAAGGAAACTGATCGATCTCAAGTAGCAGTCCCCTCCAATTCGGAGGTGAGAAGTTGGGAAAAGAATGTCCCGGGAGAGAACAAAGGAGGAGGTAAAAGGAACACAGTATTTTGGGAGAAAAACTTTGTCTTGGTGCTTATAAAAGGTATAATTAAAGCTCCAAGGCGGCTCTCGGACGCCATAAGGGTCCAGCGCTTGACGCGACAGCTTTGTAGAGTCATGCTGATCAGATTTGATCGAGGCAGACCGCCTGAAAAAATTTATTCAGGAGAATCAAACAAAGGACATCTCAGTGCCCACGACAGCCTGATGGAGTTTATGTAATTGGGTTGTGAATAAAATTATTCAGGGCTGTGTTTCACTTCCATACCATTGGCAAATGTCGGTCGTGCCACTCAGATAATATATCTTAGTATCTTACAGGAATTGGGTTTCAACATGTTGGTGGACTAGTCCAGGAATTGAGACAATCCATCGCCCATATCAACTCCACCCGAGTGGATAGTCACTGTGGACACCATCTAGTTTTTTCCCTCTTTGTCTATTGTTTGTCTCTGGTGCACCAGGATGTCCCCGTGTCTGTCAGTTTATGTCTGTGATTTTTGTTTCTCGTTGTTTAAATGTTTTATGTTTCATGTTCAAAAGAAAAAATGGTAAAAACCTTATCTGCCGGTCGTGCACACCTTGACTTGGTTTTAATTCGTTTCAAAAAGGAACAAATGAATAAAAAACAGTCTCAATCAGGTCTTTGAAGCCCTGTGCCTAGAGCCAGGTGTCTAGATTAGCTGGAGGAGCTGCTTAGAGGCTGGCTAAGCGTCTACACGGGCTGATCTTAAAGGTGCTAACAGCTTCTCAGCTTCTTTGGTACAAGAGTTGATAGCTGTTTCTCTTAGAAAAATCCCTGACTGGTTAATTGACTCAACAGGTGACAAGGTGCATCTCTTAAAATCATAGCTAAAAAGGTAAAAATGGTGTTTGGTATATATATTAAGATATGTGTAGCCACTTCAATTTTGTTTCTCATTGATTTTAAATGTATAAATATGCTCTGCTTGCCTTGGTTGTGGACTATTGGCTTTCAAGTTATTGGATATGGTTAAAAAGGTATAATATTGGTAACAAAAAGTTGGCTTAAAACTGTAATTTGGATGAAGTAATTCTAGACAACACGTGACATTGGGCCACCCTAGTGAGACAGGTCTAAATTGAGGTAATGTTTTTATGGAATTCTTATGCTAGAAACCAGGCTTCTAAAAGAATTTAGGACATTGTCTAGGAAGGTATTGGAAACCGCGCCATTGTGCGTTCAAATGTAGAATTGATAGTCAAACTTTACAACATAATAGATAGACTTGGGGTGCCTTGGAGACTAGATTGTTGGGGGTTGAGTTTTGCTTTCCAAAGGTGTGGCTTGCCCTGTAGTTATCTGTATTCTAATGTTAATTTCCACTGCCCAGAGAACAGCTGCCTAGTCACGTACTCAGAACTCAGGTGACCTTGTGGTGGTGGTCTGGTGTTACAAGGAGAACTTAGGATTTGATTAAGGATTGCCAGTGTTACATTGACTAACTCAAATTTATTTATAATTGAGGAAAAATCAAACAGATAGAGATTGTATTGGATAGAGATTGTTACAGGATTTACGAAGGATTGATGAGGGTTTGGAACTTGTGAGAACATTACAGCCAGTTTCCTTACTCCAAGATTTAGAGGATTGTTTTTATGCAGTTTGTTTACATCCTGGCGATTGTGAGTTTTTATTTTGTGAGCTTGCTTATAATTTTAGAGAGCCCATAGAGTGATATCATTAAAAGTGGCTAACAGCCTTATATTATATAATTTTGTTACTTCTTCAATGTAAAAGGTTAGAACCTTAAATCTTTCAGTGTATATGAAAAATTTTACTACAAACTTTTGCTCTCAAAATGAGCTTTAATATTTGGGGAGTAGCTGTTGCACTACTCCAGAAAAGAATATTTGAAACTAATTTTAAGCCTCTAAGGATATGTTAATTGGCTAAGTACCTCACCTTACCAGAGGACTTAGGCCTTTGTTATGAACATTGGAGATAAAACTTCAGCTGTGTTAATACAGAATTGTAGGCTAGAGTCATAGAAGTATTTTAAAAAGAAACCTGGTGAAACATACCTTAGTCCAAACAGCAATTTAATTGGTTATTACAAAATACTGATATTTGGCCTATTACATATACAAATTTCAGGCAAAATTGATAATTTTACTCCTTACATGCTTTTGTATTTACTGTAAATTTGTGCATACAACCCATAGAAAATGCGCTTCCACTGTTTTTTAAATGTTAAAAAATCAAGCTTTCAATTCATATACTGATAGCCAATGTGTGGCTTGTGGTTTTACAATTGATTAAAAAGTTTTCCTTTTTTTTTTAGATATTACTAGCCCTCAAATTTTACAATTACTTAACGCTTTATTGGAGACAGGTTTTCTACTTAAAATCAGTGAGTGATTCCAGTGTAAATTGTCTGACAACTCACTGTCCTTTCAGTGCTCTGGCTCAAACAACTAAACAAAACCATAGACCCAGCTCTTTAAAAATGGTAATGGGGTTGATAACACACCCTCAGGAAAAGAGGAAGACTTCATTTGCTTACTTTCAACGCCCAGCCTCACCCTGCCAACTCAGATTTCTAAATAAGGCTAAATCTGGACCTTGTTTACAATATTTGACATTTCTAATTAATGCTTATGTTTAGGTAAATAAAGTTTGTGAGGTGCTAGAGAGATGGCTTAGTGGTTAAGAGCACTAAATACTGTTCCTTAATAGACCATTTAAGAACTTAAACTGGATTGCCTGAGCTCTTTAACAAGGGAGGACAGATACCAGACAGATTAGGCCTTACATAAGAAAAAATAGTGAAAAAATCTCATTCTTTATATATCCAATACAATAATGCTGGAGATAATAATTTGGTATACAAGTCAATTTATAAATACAAGTGCTCAGTGTCCTCAATTTAATCCTCGAGGACTTACCTTAATAAATAATATCTTTACTATATCTTTATAAATAAATAGGGGAGTTATCCCTGTATGCTAAAAATATGCTCCTTTTATTTCAATTTAAAAAATTTGGATGCCAAAGTTTATGGCACCTACAACTAGGCATACTTCTGCCTAGGTGAGAGAGATCCACTTAGTGACATGTTCCTGTCCAGATATTTTATATGGGGAAGAGGGATGTTTGTGTTTTTTCTACAGGATGCTACAAGAGTGTGCCAGCTGCCTGGGTGGTTGCTGAGACTTGCTGATCCTGGTTACATGAAGATTCAGCTCTCGTGGTTCGGGTCCCTAGAGTCATTCCTCTGCCCTAAAAAGAAGATGGAAGATCCCCTTCACTTTTTTGTCATCACAGAAATTTTGCGTTGCTGCAGTCAGTGTTACCGCTGTGTGTGTTCCCTGGGTCCCACTGTGGCCCTACGCCAGACTCTGTACACTGCTGCGTTTTTGCTGACTCCAGCTGTTACCCCTGTCCCTTCATTTCCCTGGTGACTTGCTGCCTTAACTGGTAACTGGTGTTGCCATTTTACAGACTGTAGCTACAGAAAGCCACCTGTAAAGCTACAATGACTGGAGAACTCTGTCCTGGTCATACAGATCTCAGAATTTGGTTCCATTGTTTGCTGGTTGTTCCAGAGAAAATGACTGATCCTGAACTGTCCTGGAAAAAGACCTTGACATTTTCCTGCTATTGTAGCAAGATTACTGCTGCAGACATTGTGTCTGCAGTGTCTGAGTTATCCTCCCTATTGTTAACAAGTACAGTGGGTGAACTTTCTGGAGAAGTTACTAACAATTGAAATTCTAAATTTCATTATAGGAGTGGCTTGACCATGGCCCTTGGTGGCAACAGCTGAGGAGGACCAAATGAGGTGCCCACTACTTATCGGGAGTGGCTCTGTTTGATGCAGCCCTATGCTGTGGATCAGTATTCATACCATGGTTGGTTTGCAAATTCAGATCTCAACAATAATGTGACAAGGCCGTTATTCACTCAAGCACTTGTGGCCATTGTACAAAGGGCCTCCCCTGGAATTTGGTTATATTGCTCAGGACTTACTCTGTATCTGAGTTCCCTGCTCCTGCACCCCAAGGACCTGTGGGTCCATTTGCACTGGGAGGAGAGGGTCTCTCTCTGTATTCTGAGTTCTCTGCTCTTGCACCCCATGGATCTGTGGGTCCATTTGCACTGGGATTGAGAGAGACTCAGCGATTTCCTTTGATCAGCCCCTGCACATCGCCGAGGTTTCCTCATTGCACGCGATGGGTGATCGATGTTCTGCTATAAAATTATATAAATTAAAAGGGTGAGATGTAGAGGGCGCAATAACAATTTTCGCCACCACTAGATGGCGCTGGTTCCACATTGCCCCACGTGGAAGGCCGAGACAAGACAAGCTGGCCTTCTCTCGCCAGCCGACTGCCTTCTCAGGAAGTTAACTGTGCATGTGCAAGAGTGCTTCGTGCCAGGTCTTTGCCCATTTCCGGGGCGTACCTGATGAGGTCATGAGTAAGCAACCAATCAGGTGTGGGTACGTGTGCGAGGGTTAAATAGGTGCGCCTGGCGGCGCAAGCAGGGCTTCCACCATGAGAGAGGAATAGACAGGAATAAAGTCACTCATAGTAAGAATTTCTATGTCTCGCGTGCTTCTTGCCGGCGGAAAGTCGCGCGTGGGACATAGTTGCAAAAGTTCAATACCAAGGTCTTTCTACTCTCACTTGGAGATTAAAGTCTTAGCTGAGGCTGCATGGTACACATAGGCATAGCAGTAAATTGTGTTATGTCATGATAGCAACCAATTATCCATCCAGTCAGAAACAAAGAGGGAAGTGTCTGTTTAGGCCCCAGAGCTAAACATTGGAGGTACAACTCCTATCTTATGAAGTACACACTGTTGCAGTAGAACAGGTAAACACTGGATACTGTTATACAGAACAACCACTAAGGTACAATCATATATACAGGCATATGGAATGATACATGTAGAGCAAACACATACTAGATCTACAGGGTGGGTGATCAGAGATGTTGTTAAAGTCTGGGAAGGTGATGGACATGGTGATTAGGGGTTAGAGGTAGGAGTAGGTAGTAGGGTGATTAGGGATGGTAGGTTTGGAGACAGTGAGGTAGAATCTCTGATTCATATGCTAACACAAATTTCTGACTCCATACATGGAGAGAAATTGTAGCCCTTGGTTGGGATGTTCCTCAAATAACTCAAAAGTATCATGGAGGAAGCAACTCTGTTATGTCTATCTAGAGAAGCAAGAACCTCAGGAAATCACTGCTGTCTCCCATCCTGGAATGTCTAGTATGAATTTGATGTGTGTGTCAAATAGATGTATTAGAAGCACAAATCATGGTGTGGTTTAGATGAGAAGACCTATGTGTTCAAATTTCTCAGCTTTATGATTGGAATGGCAGTCTTGGGACCTTTGAGAAGGGCGGTCGAGTGAGAGGTCTTCAGGTTAAGCTGAAGAGCATGCTGGCATGTTATTCTGGGAAAAGATGAGATCTCTCTGTTTCTGTGTCCCTGTCTTCCATGACACTCTCTGTCTCAGTATGACAACACTGTTCATGTGACGACCCAGCAGGCAGGCCCTTCTCAGATGCTGACCAGATGTTACAGGACCTTCTCATTAGCCACCCAGTCCATGGTACATAGTCACAGCATCAGAACTTGGACTGAGACAGATAACCTCAGGGGGAGGAACCAACAGGAGTATCTCTACATCACAAGTCTACAGTGCTGGGTGGAAAAGTGTGTATCCAGACAGACATCCTCTGGACTCTGTAGTAAGAACTTCCATAAAGAAAATTCTAAAAAATGTAGGTTCAGCTTATGAACCAACTGTGGTGTATCCGTAAGAACATACTCTGTGACAGGTGTTAGAAAGCTCCAACCTGCCTAACATTGTAGCAATATTAAATAAAACACCTGTTGACTAGGAAAGGCAGATTAAAGTTTTTTCTCCCCAAGTGAAATCTGATAATTTTCAATGAATAGATATACTGGTCCAGGTGGCCTTTGAAGGACAAAAGGTTAGGCCTACTGTGAACAGCGAAGCCTAAAGTCACTGTTAGCTTTATCCATTTATCGATGAATTAGAATCTGAGTCTGCAGGGCTTTGTTTCCAGGATATGGTAGGACTATTGAATATCAAAGATGTTTAAATCTCCTATATAAAGTGGCATAAGCACTTAGATATGACTCTGTTTTTTAATCTTTACATTTACTCACTACTTAGTGGTGTGTGTGTGTGTGTGTGTGTGCATTCAGAAGTCAGAAGACAGCTTGCAAGAGTCAATACTTTCCTTTTACCATGTGGGTTCCAGGGATCAAAAGAAGTTAAAAGGCTTAACAGGTACTATTTTTTTCTATAGAAAAATCTCAGTCTTTATGTAATTTTAAAACCGTCCTCACATTCTTCTACAATATCTATAACAATATAAATACTATATAAGAATGTGTCATAAATAACTTTTACATTTTTGTTATTTTATTTTTCAAAATGCTTTTGATCTTAGTTGGTTGACTCTGGATGTGGAAGCCCAGATGCAGAATGATAGAATTTACCTAATGGAAAGATGGCATAAGCCTGAGATAAAAGAGACACCAGACAGGGAACGTTGTGAGGGGTGGCATGGGAGCTTTGCTGAAAACAGGTAAGGGCTGAGATGTTCATTAACCTCAAATGGAGAAGCCAGTAGACCCAGAGACTGAGATCACCTAGGGAGGCAGAATGAAAGGACAGCAAGTGCTAAAGCCCTGGTGACTGTCAATGGAAGGGTCAGAAATAGAAGGAAATACAAGCTTTAAGTTCCAGAGAACTGCTAAATGAGGGTTCAAGGTCAGCTGTGGCAGATTCTATTGAAAGATAATAAGGACAATAGTTCAATGGGCTTCAACTAAAATCTAGCTCTTTCTTTTACACAGCAGGAGTCTGAGCCCAGTTGGAGTGCAGAGGACAGCAACCTAAGGACTGTGGGAAGCTCCTTCCAGGAAGGAGATGAGAGAAGAAATAGTGTGTAAAGTGGTGGCAAATGGTGCTGGTTCAACTGGAGGTCAGCATGTAGAAGAATGCAGATCGATCCATGCTTATCGCCTTGTACAAAGCTTAAGTCCAAGTGGATCAAGGACCTCCACATCAAACCAGATACACTCAAACTAATAGAAGAAAAAGTGGGGAAGAATCCCGAACACAGGGGCACTGGAGAAAATTTCCTGAACAAATGAACCAATGGCTTATGCTCTAAGATCAAGACTTGACAAATGGGATCTCATAAAACTGCAAAGCTTCTGTAAGGCAAAGGACACTGTTGTTAAGACAAAAAGGCAACCAACAGACTGGAAAAAAAGGTCTTTATCAATCCTACAACTGATACAGGGCTTATATCCATAATATACAAAGAACTCAAGAAGTTAGACTGCAGGGAGACAAATAACCCTATTAAAAATGGGGTTCAGAGCTAAACAAAGAATTCACAGCTGAGGAATGCCGAATGGCTGAGGAACACCTAAAGAAATGTTCAACATCTTTAGTCATAAGGAAAATGCAAATCAAAACAACCCTGAGATTTCACCTCACACCAGTGAGAATGGCTAAGATCAAAAGCTCAGGTGACAGCAAATGCTGGCGAGGATGTAGAGAAAGAGGAACACTCCTCCATTGTTGGTGGGATTGCAGACTGCTACAACCATTCTGGAAATCAGTCTGGAGGTTCCTCAGAAAATTGGACATTAAACTACCTGAGGACCCAGCTATACCTCTCTTGGGCATATACCCAAAAGATGCCCCAACATATAACAAAGACACATGCTCTGCTATGTTCATAGCAGCCTTATTTATAATAGCCAGAAGCTGGAAAGAACCCAGATGCCCTTCAACAAAGGAATGAATACAGAAAATGTGGTACATCTACACAATGCAATATTACTCAGCTATCAAAAACAATGCCTTTATGAAATTCACAGACAAATGGTTGGAACTGGAAAAAATCATCGTGAGTGAGGTAACCCAACCACAGAAAAACACACATGGTATGCACTCATTGATAAGTGGCTATTAGCCCAAATGCTTGAATTACCCTAGATGCACAGAACACATGAAACTCAAGAGGGATAATCAAAATGCGAATGCTTCACTCCTTCTTTAAAAGGGGAACAAGAATACCCTTGGCAGGGAATAGGGAGGCAAAGATTAAAACAGAGGCAGAAGGAACATCCATTCAGAGCCTGCCCCACATGTGGCCCATACATATACAGACAAGATGGATGAAGCAAAGAAGTGTAGGCCAACAGGAACTGGATGTAGATCTCTCCTGAGAGACACAGCCAGAATACAGCAAATACATTGGCGAATGCCAGCTGCAAACCACTGAACTGAGAACGGGACCCCCGTTGAAGGAATCAGAGAAAGGACTGGAAGACCTTGAAGGGACTCGAGTCCCTATATGAACAACAATGCCAAGCAACCAGAGCTTCCAGGACTAAGCCACTACCCAAAGACTATACATGGACTGACCCTGGACTCTGACCTCATAGGTAGCAATGAATACCTAGTAAGAGCACCAGTGGAAGGGGAAGCCCTTGGTCCTGCCAAGACTGAATTCCCAGTGAACGTGCTTGTTGGGGGGCAGGCAGTAATGAGGGGAGGATGGGGAGGAACACCCATAGAGAAAGGGAGGGGGAGAGGTTAGGGGGATGTTGGCCAAGAAACTGGGAAAGGGAATAACAACCGAAATGTAAATAAGAAATACCCAAGTTAATAAAGATGAAAAAAAAAAAAGTGGTGGCAACCAGCATCGAAAGGACACGTTGCTAAGGCAGGTGACAATGAAGGAATACTTGTGAACTGACGGGAGCAAACAGTTCTTGGACATGGAACTTCAGGAGTTTTATGCATTGGAAACTAATACAAGTTTAAATTCAATAAAGACATTTAACCAAACCCCAGAGATAATACAAAAGTAAATTACTACCAGGCAGATATCTCTCATTTCAATTAAGCATAAAATGCTTTGCCATGGTTAGGAAGAAGATTTTGCAGTAGATTGTCCCCTTAGAAAATGAGCCCAAGAAAGTCTATTGTACTGGATAGTTTGATGTCACTTGACACAGGTGAAGGTCATCTGAGAGAAGGGAATCTCATTTGAGAAACTGCTAAAATAAGATCAGGCTTATGTGCCACCCTGTAGGGCATTATATTAATTAGTGATTGATGGGGAAGGACAAAGACCATTCTAAGTGGTGTCATCCCTGATCTGGTGGTCCTGGATTCTATAAGAAAGAACACTGTGCAGGCCGTGGGGAGCAAGCTACTAAACTACACCCCTCCATGGCCTCTGTTTTAAGTCCTGCCCCCAGGTTCCTGCCCTGTTTGAGTTCCTGTCCTAACTGCCTTCCATGATGAACAGCCAAATAAACCTTTTCCTCCCTAAGTTGTTTCCGGTCATCGTGTTTCATCACAGCAATAATAACCTTAAATAGGACAGTCATGCACACATATACATACATATCTCACAGGCAATTTGATTAGAATATAGGAGATTACTTCACTTTTCGTGTAGGCTATCATGAGGCAGAGGGCAAACATAGCACTCAATTTCAACAACTGTATAGGATCAGGGAATTTATTTTCATAGTTGTCTTTTTTTCCTTGTTTACTTTTCCCCCATCTGTTTGTTAGTTTTTATTGCAAATAGATACTTTATGCAATATATCCTAATTACAATTCCCCCTCCCAATTGCTCCTAGATACCTAACAATACAAATTCACACCCTTTCTTTCTCTCTCTCTTTCTCTCCAATTATAATATAAATATGCATCTAAAAAGTAAAAGAAAATAATAGAAAATAAAATAAGATAAAATCAAACAAACCAGAATAATGTGAAACAAAATAAACTAGCAAAAGGAGGAAAAGAGCCAAAGAGAAAGCACAGGAAACACATACAGGCACAGAGAAATACACATTCATACACACAGAAATCCTATAAAATCACAACACTGGAAACCATAGTCTATGTGGAAAAGACCTTGAAGGAAAAAAAAACAAGAACAAAAACAAACAAAAACCCTACATAGCCTCAAGCATTTTCTTACTGCAACAGATAATTGACCAAGAAAATGATATAAATGTTAATATTTCAACGAATGAATCCAAACACATATTAAAGAAGATATTAAATTCTGATTAGAATGTGACTCAAAAGCGATAACTTCAGTAACAATTTTGCTTAAATTTAGAATATTTACCCTCCCATAGCTGGATATTCTGTGGCACACATGCTCCATTCTCTCGCTGCACATGCTGGTGAATTTACTCTGAAGGTCAGTGGCGATCACTTCATTCAAAGAATTGAGGCTGGTGCAGTTTTGGACAAAATGTTCATCACTTTTTGCTAGGGCTTCCAGAATCTGTATCAATAAGCACACACAAAAGAAGAGAAAGGAAACTTCAAAAGTGAGCACATACATTTCCATGAAGCTTGCACTATGGTTACCCGGGTTTGGTTTTATGAGGCACAGCCTGTAAACTGATTGACTTGGCTGTTTGAGATCTCAGGTTTCACAGTCCCTGGACAATGAAAGTCTGCTCAGGGAGCCAAACAGACTTCAAAGACTCCCTGTTGGATCAATCAGCTCCCTCTGAGGTAGATGCACAGTTCTTGAAGTCACTCGCTGTGACTCCTTCCCCCTCGATTTCAGGGTAGATCAAGAACAACAATAACAACAAAGCTAAGAGAAAGCATCGATAGCCTTCCTTACTGAGACAGGCCATGGTGGACACCGCCCTCAGACTGCCCATTGAATAATGAAAAGTGTTCACAAGGCTTCACCTAGGCATTGTATATTCATTTTTGCTTACAGATCTTTAACTTATATATTATGGCTTGTTATTTTCTTTTTTAATTTTTAAATATTTATTTGTTTATTCATTTAATATCTACGAGTGCTCTGCCTTCAGACACACCAGAAAAGGGAATCAGATCCCGTTACAGATGGTTGTGAGCCACCATGTGGGTGCTAGGAACTGAACTCAGGACCTCTTGAAGAGTATTCAGTGTTCTTCACCACTGAGCCATCTCTCCAGCCCTATGATTTTTTAAATTAACTTTCTGTATGTGAGAATGTGTGTTCCAATGTCTCTATGTGCTCCTGATGCTTTGCCTTCACCTCTGTTTTCTTTTTCTTACTTTGTCTTTTTCTAATATTATTATTATTACTATTATTATTAATGCCGGTTTTTATTCTAATAAGAGAAAGAGAGAGAGAGGAAGGAAGGAAGGAAGGAAGGAAGGAAGGAAGGAAGGAAGGAAGGAAGGAAGGAAGGGTGGGTGTAGATTTGGGTGAGTGGGGAAGTAAAGAAGATCTGGGAGAAGGTGAGGGAGGGTGAACTATAAACAACATATATTGTGTGAAAGAAATCTATGTTAAATAATAAAAAAGAATAAAGAAAGCTCACATTAGCCTTTTAAGAATAGGAATAAAAGTATCTTGATTCATATACACTGAACTTTATTCGGTGCCTGAGCTTTGGCTGAAAAAAATTCTAGATAAAAGCATCCAAAGAACATTTTCTTTTCTTTTTTTTCTTTTTCTTTTTCTTTTTTTTTTTTCCGGAGCTGGGGACCAAACCCCGGGCCTTGCGCTTGCTAGGCAAGGGCTCTACCACTTGAGCTAAATCCCCAACCCCCAAAGAACATTTTCAATGAGCAATTGTTTGTGTGTGGCAGTCGAGTTAAGGCTCTGTGTATGTGCACATATATGTGCATGAACATCTCCCTGTACCTTGGCTCACTGAGATTTTCTGATGAACCGAAATTTCCCAACCACTCTAAGTGTGAGATGCAGTGCTGCTCTGTTCATCTCTTTCCGCTCTGCTTCTCACAGTCAGTGGACTGTGGACTACAGGCTCATTCGCTCACAGGTCTGTGGACTACAGGCTCATTCGCTCACAGGTCTGTGGACTACAGGCTCATTCGCTCACAGGTGTGTGGACTACAGGTTCATTCGCTCACAGGTCTGTGGACTACAGGCTCATTCGCTCACAGGTGTGTGGACTACAGGCTCATTCGCTCACAGGTCTGTGGACTACAGGCTCATTCGCTCACAGGTCTGTGGACTACAGGCTCATTCGCTCACAGGTCTGTGGACTACAGGCTCATTCGCTCACAGGTCTGTGGACTACAGGCTCATTCGCTCACAGGTCTGTGGACTACAGGCTCATTCGCTCACAGGTCTGTGGACTACAGGCTCATTCGCTCACAGGTCTGTGGACTACAGGTTCATTCGCTCACAGGTCTGTGGACTACAGGTTCATTCACTCACTGGTCTGGAAATAGGAGGGTGGGCTTCACCATCAGCAGTGTGTGCTCCTCGTCGTCTATCTTAACTCTGAGTCATCACACTAACTCATACTGTCACACACACAGAAAAGCCCATGTGATTTTGCAGAGTGGAAATAACTAAAGAGTGAAGTAACATAATTGTTTTCACCACCTGGTCCTAAGATCTTATATGGGTACTATTTAATAAGACAATATTTTTCAGAAAGGATTGAATTTTGAAAATATACAAGATGCTTATAATGGTATAACATCAGAATGTGTCCTTTAATTAACATTGAGAAGATCAAAACATGATTATTTTTAAATACCTCCTTTGGATAACTACATTAATTTTCCAACTTATATTTTTTAAATGAATGATATATATGTAGCATTTTGACTATACGTATTTGAAACGATGATTAAACAAATAAAGGTAAAGAAACTATCTCTTCAACTTACAGAGTCAAAGTTCTCACAGGATGATACAAAAGTCAACTGGAATACTAAAGCCAGATGTGAAGAGGGCACATCTGGATTTATTAGATAAAACAGGAGATTGACCTATTTTATAATGTATGCCATTCCATTCAGATTTAAAGATCTTTCCCCTTCCTCTACCTTGCTTTCACCTAAGGATCATCTGAGATGATCATTCACAAACAACAATTAGACATTTTGGATCTATTTACAAACTGGTTTCTAAGTTCTCAACATTTTGGCAATTAAGGAATTTGAATTTTTTTTATTTCATGACATGAATAATGTACATTCAAAAACCCATTATGACGATTATCTGACGTCTGTTCTTTAGGCCCAGCACAATAACAGATACAGCAAAGTCTTTACCTCATCAGCTAAGCCTTGCCTGCGCGGGAGGCTCACCTAACACTCAGCTCCTAGGATCGTTAACAGGAATCTGGTGCACAACAAATAATGGGACTTAACTGGGTGATCTGCTGCGGCACGCACCGTCATTCCTTATGAGAAAGTGGGGGTGGTTCTGGAGTTTAGGTAGAAGAATCTTAATGTCCCAGAGTCACTCATACCTTGGCAGTTAGGCTGAAGAACCCTTTGGGCTCCACCATCTTCTCCACCACATTGCACTTTGTGCCAGCCGTGCTGTCATACTCGTACACAACCCCGTACTCGAGGTGGACATTGTCCACCGTCAGACTCACATGCTCCTTCTTGCCGTCGATAATGGCCAAGGTGTTGAACTTGTCCATGACATCTGGAATACAATTTTGGTGAAGACAATCCACATTCCTTCCTCCTCATCAAGCAATTTTGAGTCTCTGACTATTTAAATATTTTTATTTTGTTCTATTTTTGACATTGGGTCTTATTATGTAGCCTTGGCTCACCTACAACTCAAGGATGACCTTGAATGCATAGAGATCCACCTGGCTCTGTCTCCCAAGTGCTGGGGCTAAAGACATGTATCCATGTGCTCCAAGAGTCTCTGAATATTTTTAAGAATTTTAAAGGCTAAGATAGATATTATAAATGGTATATCTATTTCTGCTAATGCTTTAAAAAACCAAAAATAATTTTAAGAAAAATAAATATTTGACAGACTCAAACGTCATTTTAACCTAAAAGGTCTGATTGATATGTCATTTTGATCAGTGAACTATGTATATACTGACTTCTACCAAGTAAACACTATAGAGAGAACTGCATCTTTTTTATTTAAAGTGGATGTGAGGGGCTTAAGTGAAGGCTTAGCAAAGAGAACTTTTTACTCCTGCAGAGAGCCTAGGTTCAATTTGCACTATCCATATGGTAGCTCATAACCATTTGAGAACCCTCTTATGACCTCCATGGGCCCAAGGCATATACTTGGTACACATTCATACACATGCAGATGGACACTTGCCCACACAAAATAACAAATAAGCAAAAAAGTTATATGTGGATCAAAATCAAAGATTCTAAAATGGCCTCAAACATGGGATGAAAATATGCTCCAAGAATCAAATAACTCCAGAAAACCACAAAACAGCTCAGATTTCTAAGGCAGAAAGGAGATGCTAGATCATTTTTGTTTTCAGATGCGTGAAGTTTCCCAGACAGCATCTTGGAGAGAGAATTCATGGAAGAAGTCCATCATTGTTCACTAGGTTAAAATTTTCATCTATAACTTTCAACTATACTCTTTTTAGCATACATTCAAAAGCTAAGGAGTAAATGCCTATAATTTCATAAAAGAAACTATTATGTGACCTAATAGTAGGTCTCCTACATACTTGGTAGGAGAAAATAGTTACTTATAACACAAAGTTCACTAAGTCCTATAAGGAAACACACACACACACACACACACACACACACACACACACACACACACGGGAGAGGGGGTAGGGGCTAATGTAGAATACCATTATTTATTATAAAGTAAATAAATCTCCATTTCAGTTTCGAACTGTCATATCAACCAATCAAACTTTTGATGTGAACTAGTGCCAACTTATTCCACATGTAGAATAAAAGCCTCAGGACCTAATCCTATTGTGAGCAATAGCATTATATCTTATCATAACAACAGTACTGTTCTAATGAGGTTGAGATAATTCATATAATACACATGTGTTAGATTATGCTAAACAATGGATGAAGAGAAAACCCCTCATGATCAGTGGATACAGATGTCACACAATAAGAGCAAACACAGGTGGTCTGTGACCCTTGTTCACACTAAAGAACATCCTTATAATGGCTCAGTTGGTTGAGTGCTTTCCTCTAGAGCAGGAGGGACCTGAGCTGGATCCCCAGAATCCATAAAAATATGCTGGGTAGAGTCACACACATTTGCAATCTCAGCTGAGAAGACAGAAACAGAACCACAGGTCTCTTTGTCCGGCCAACCCAGCCTGATAAGTAACCTCAAGAACAATGAGGGACACCGTCTCAAAGGATGTGAATGGAGTTCCTGACAATCACACCCAAGATTGCTCTCCACATTCCACATGCACACCTATGCACTCACACTCACAAGCCCATGCATCGGCACATGCACAAATATGAAAATAAATGAATAAGTAAGTGAATAAATAAACAAATAAACAAACAAACAAATAAAACCTTTGAATCATCATGAGTCTGAGTAGTAAGCACAATAGGAAGGCCATACCCCATTTATGTCATGCCAGAGCCAAAGATGGCTTTTATGCTTGCCAGGCAAGTGCTCTACATACCAAGCTATAGCCCCAGTGCTCTTTTGTTATTCACAATGAGATTTTGAAACCAATTGTGAATTGTGGTTAAACATATGAGATAATTCCTCAGATTACTGCAAAATGAGAGCCAGGGGATCAATCATATAATTCCTAGCTAAAAGTTCAGCTTCCACTCTCTTCTGGTTGGGGGGAGGAATAGAAGTTAATTTTAATCACCAACAACCAATAAGTCAACCATGTTACATCATAAGACTCCCCGAAAATACTTAAAGTGGTAGAGTCTAAGAGTTTCCAAGGCAGTAAATATATTCATATGCCAGAAGTCAGGGATACCTCAACTCAATGGGGCAGTGTGTTGTACCCCAACTGCCCACCACATTATCTGGCTGCTCAATCAGTGAGACTAAAGAAATTATCCTTCTAGATTTTGAGAATCACTCTACCAAAATATTACATGAAAGAGAAGAGTGCAGAAATCCACTGATAGTAGTACCACTTGGTCTGAAATCAAGGTAGAAACATCAGATTGCAATGGGCATTGACAATAAAGGCATGATGTGGTGCTAACAGTGTGTGCTAACTCCCTGGAAACACAAAAACAGAGATGTAGACATCCAGGTGCTCTCTGGAGAAGGACAGATATTTACACATATGATATGTGAAGTGTTGGCCAGAGAATAATTTCCCAACTATTTATTTGGAGGAAATTCATGGTGTAATAAAAGTATCCAGAGATTCCCACCAATAAATATGTTGGAAGGACACCACAAAAATGTAAGTGAACACAAGGACTTCTGTAGAAATGCTCTGAAAAAAAATCAGTCATGGCATTTGACAAGTGCAGGCACAAATACAATAGCCTCAGCTGCCAAAGGTAAAGGAAGCCGCTGAACACAGTTCAAAGAAGGACTACTCCACTGACAAAAAGGAACAGAAAAAGAAGCAAGAGCCTTACCAAAAGATATACAAGTGTGTATGTGTATATGTGTGAGTATGTTTGTGTATATGTGTGTATGCACATGTGTGTACGTGTGAGTGTGAATGTGTGCATGTGTATGTGTGGCACATGCATACGTACTTACCTCTTTTTGTCAAGGTGTGGATATAATAAATATTATTTGAGTCAGGGGTCTATTTTTAAAGAATATTTTATAGACTATCTCAAACCTAGGGCTTCTTATATGTGCCTGACTATATGAAGCAGATCTTATGAAAATGGGGACCTGATCCATGAGACCCGGGGTGGAAGTAGAGAGTGGGCATTTCTACCTAGCTTTCAGGGAAGCTTACTACAGATGAGCCGTATAGGAACAATAACATCTAAATGACATTCATCTCCAAGAAGGAAATTCTAGGTTGGATTCCCTGCCTTCAGCCCACCTCTCCATGACTTAACTCACATACCAGACCCTTGACCTGAACAAGTTTAATTTCTTCTTCCCGAATGACGGTGACAGGTAACTGGTGAGACTTTCTGTTTTGATGATTAAATGAGAAAGTCTAGGGAAACACTGAAAGGATCCTACTACAGAGCAGGATGCACACATGTAGTCCCATCCTTTAGGGCACAAAGGCAAGAAGATTATCACATATTCTGGACCAGTCTGGGTCATATAGTAGATGAAACCTGCCTCCAAGAAAAATAAAAATAAAGAACCTACAAAATAGAATATGGTGTCACATGTCAACCCTATCTCAACTATATAAGTTGAGATATAGAATGAAATGACATATAAATGTGATAACAAGTTACGGCTCAAAAATATAAGACCTCAGTACTTGGGAACAGGCACGGGCTCTCTGGAAAAGAATGGCATATGCACATGAAGAAATAAAAAGGTACCTACCTTCTACTTTGCAGTCAAAAACATCCCCAGCCTCGTCTCCAGGGGGCTTTGAGTGGGACTTCTGAATGTCTTCCTGAGCACTTTCAAGACTATCATAGACCCACTGTATGGAATCTTGCTGGAGGGAAGGGATGGGAAGGGAGAAATCTCAGAGGTACTGCATAGGCGCAAGATTATGTATTAGTTTCATAACCACTAATAACATACTAATGGGCATCAATGTCAGAAAGAAGCGTAAGCATCATGCTTGTTTACTTTTCTGGTTTAACAGTAATAAAATTTCCAGAAGAAATAAAGTATCAGAAAGGACAGCCAATGGCAGTTCAACACTCCAACTTTTTCTATCTTAAATCATCTTCAGGAGATATGTTCTCCATACTTACACTAAAGACTACTCTTTCAAATAGGATGCAGTTCTAAAATGTCTTATTCAACTGCCTCAAGTATATCTTTAGTGAAGTTATAAATTATACCTTTAAATATGCAAATGCTAATGGGCAATCATTTGCTGCACCAATTACCTATAATTATGCATACCATTTTAAGGTCCTAACAGACACATAGATTTCAATATATTAATGGTATTTATGAATCAAACCAAGGTGAAAACTGGAAAAACATCTTTCACTGTACTGAATTTCCACGTCATGTAACATCCTTTCATGTAAGACATAACTCACCCTGTATTTTAATTGGAACAGCAGTTCAATCCTTATTTAGAGAAAAAAAGACAGATGGGATGATCTCCAAATAAACGCTTCAAGGGTTACATGACTTTAAGGTTTACAAATAAGGTAATAAATCAAATTGAACTGAATTATTTAAGCGTGATAAAATGCACAGCACCCATTTTTATCTGAATCAACTCCACAACTGTGTCTAGCTAGTGTGCTGCTATAAATCACTAAAATGAGAGCTAGCTTTGTGGATGTGATAGAACTCAGGAGTAGGGACATGCTTAACATTCCTGAGGCTGTAGACTCAGTCTCCAGCACCACACACACATAAAACCATGCCAGTTGGCCATTCTCAATGAACCACTATGGGTACACAGTATCCTAGCATTCGTTTAGGTCCTTCTCACCCTGATCCTGCCTTAGCTCTATGACTCGATTTGCCCAGCGGTTTAGTAGTAGCTAGAATCATCTAGGAGGAAGGTTTATAGGAGGTAACATTCCCTTCCTAATATTTTGGTACTATGTACAAAGAAAAATCCTGTAAGAGACCCCAAGACAGGAGCTCAGGGAGACAGCAGGGCACAGACATCTCAGTGCCAAAAAGAAGGGATCCAGGTCCCTATGTGGGTCCCCATGATGTCAGGTATACCAGCAGCTTCAGAAGAACCACCTATAGACAGCTCAGAGGAAGACAGTGTTTTCCTACGTCACCTGGTTTGGAGTCCCCTATTACATGTCAAAGGGTACCTGTCAGGGCATGGTACTCAGTGCATTCATTGTTTCTTTTAATGATTTCTTGATCATGACTTCTCCAAGGAGAGAGGTGGGGAAATGGAAAAGAAGCAAAACTCAGGTGGATCAGTTGGTTTACTTAGTAAAATCCTGATAGAAGAAGGAGGCTTGATTATTTCAAAAGACTCTCAAGGTGGAGGTCACATTCACTTGTACAATTCAACAGATAGTTACTGATCCAGAGTTATGCATATAACTTCTGATTTTCTATTTCAGTTCTGACCCTATTAGTAAGCAGTAAACACAGCTCTACCTCTGTGGAGTTAGTGTTTTACAGACTGTCAGCCTTAGTTTCAAAAAAATAGCCATATATTCTCCCAGTTTGTACCGTCAGATCTCAAAAGCAAGAGGATTTCATCACACAGAGTAAGGAAAACACATGACCCTCCCCTTAAAGGTTCCTGATGCTTCCAGTTGGATAACCTGAGACTCCACTCAACCAGGCCAATATTCATTTTTTTCCAGATAACAATAGAATTTGATTATATTAGGATCCAACTTCATTTTCTGATAGTATTTAACAAACCAAAGGATAGCACCTAAAAATTTAAATACAGGCCACGTATATTCTGGTATTTTCTTTTAAAGCTAAATCCATTTACCCAATAACTATATCTAAAAATTAATTCTATAAAGTCTAGACTTTCTCATAGATTTGTTACAAAGAGTACATTTATATACTCTTGATCACTGTATATTCTAAAGTATCTCATTCTAAGAAATCTACGTTTCATAGCTGTAGATCTAATATTGATAAACCCTTATGAATAAAAGAGACTGAGGGAGGAGCTTGTCTTGTTTGCATGTGGCCCTGGGTTCAACACCTAGGACCAATTGGATTTGAAAGAGAAAGAGGGAAAGAAGAAGAAAGGCGCCTCAGAATATGTTTTGAATAAGTGATAAGACCAAAAGAATAAAATGTAATGATAAAATACAACTATTTCAACACAGCCAGCACTTAAGAATTAAATAACAAGATAAGAGCATCATAATGAAATTCACAGTGCTGTGTTCAGACCGGGAGAAAATTGGGAACCAAAGCTTCCCTTGAATGAGTCCACGCCACCGTTAAGGATTTCATGCAGTGTTCACTGAAATCTAATGTCATCTGTACCTTCATGGGCCGCTTGTATTTGCGGCAGGCGGTGACATGTGCAATGACACTGGCATGTGTCTCCTTGCTGACGTTGATTCCATTTACTTTGATAATACACTGTCCTGGATGAAGGCCAGCTGCTGCAGCCACAGTACCTTTAAATAGAAACGGGAAAAATTGTCAAAATCAGATGTCAGCACAAGGATTCACCTGTATCACATACGGAACAATGGAAACAATTTTAAGCATGACAATGCATAACGAAAATGTTCCTGATGAAGCCCCTTCTGACAGCAATGCCCTCAGTCCTTCTAGTTCTTTACCCATGATCCAGACTGTGATTGATAGAATGGTCCACTGCCTCCGCAAGGATTATTTGGAAGAAATAACACATAGTGACATTGCCTTTCTTATGTCTAGTCAGTCTAACTTTCTAAATGTTTAGTAAAACAAAAGTCAGAAAGATCAAAAGCATGAACTTTACTTAGTTTACTAAGATCCATGGATACTAAAATAATACTACTTTTGTTTTGCAAAAGCAAAAAATTTAATGTGCATATAAAATGAATCCTTTAAAAATCTTGCAGGTATTTTGTTTCTGTGTGGGTGGTACATTTGATGTGAGCATAGACAAGTCTGTGCCTGTGTTTGTGTGTGTGTGTGTGTGTGTGTGTGTGTGTGTGTGTGTGTCTGCATAAGCATGTATGTGTGTCTGAGCTTGTGTGTGTGCGTGCATGCGTGCATGCGTGTGTGTGTGTGTGTGTGTGTGTGTGTGTGTGCACGAGCGCACACGCACATGCTTGCATACACAGACCTGAGCATTTCTTAGATTACCTTTCACTGTACTTTTTCCGTCAGGCTTTACCATTCATCCTGGAGTTAAATTACTAGCTATACTGGCTGTCTAGCAAGGCCCAGGACTCCCCCGTGCCTCCCCAGTGTTGGATTATATCGGTGCACTGCAGATACTACCTTTTTTTATGTGAGCTCTGGAAATTCAAATGCTGGTCTAACAGCAGTTCAAGAACTCCAATTGAATCATCTCTTTAGCCCACATAAAGCAATTCTTAATTTAAAAAAAAGTCAAGTCAATTAGCATCACGACTGGTTGCTTGAAAATAAATGGGAGTTTGGGAGCCGGAGAACGTGTGAACAAAGGAGTTAAGCAGTTATCAATCATCAGTCACTTTGTGTGCATAAGTACATACATCTGTATCTATGGAAAGGTACCTGTGCAAATGTGGCATGTCCTAACTGAAGACTTAAGATTCTCCAACTATTGATATTAGAGTCTGACAAGTACTGTTAATGAATTTCACACACACACACACACACACACACACACACACACACACACACACACACACACACACACACACACACACACACACACACACACACAATATACCAATGTCCACAAGACTTAATGTACAGTAGAAAAGATTTCCCCTACAAGCAATTTACCCATAAAGGAATCATTTTTAAACTTTTATATTCAAAACACCTTATACTCTCTGTTCAATCCCCTCTAACGTTCATTCTTAAAAATGACTTTCCTACACTGAATTGAGCCTTAGGAAAGGAAGAATATTTCAGCAGCAAATAATGCTCTAAGTCAGAAAATCACTCAGCCATGTGGACACACAAGCAGTAGTGTTTGTGTGCAAGCTTAGAGTTAGTGGGAGATCAGGGGAGCATGGACTAAGACTTGATCTGGGGGCAGAGGAGCAGATGAGACAGACTGGAGTGGCAGAGTGAACCCCTTTCCCAGGACTCCTAGCTGCCTGGAGTAAAGTCCCTGGAGTTTGAACTTTATTATACTTGGAAGATACTGAGGAACATATGTCTTACAGCCTGGTGTTTGGGAGGCAAGAAAGAAGTGCATCTTGGGAGACATAAGGCAAGTACGAGAAGGAAAAAGAGCTAGCAGAGCAGGAACCTGTAAAAGGCTCCTGGGGACAGAGCTGGCATCAGGACATGCCGTTCTGTGAGTCGGGCAGACTGCAGGGAAGATGTGCTGTGGTGTCTCACTTGGTTGCTTTCCCTCCAGCTATTCTGAAAAAGGAGCTAGGAAAGCGCTTAGATTGATTCAAGGCTGAACTCTAGTGGCCTGCAAGCAGCAATACCAGCAAGGATGACCGCAGTGACCCTTTCTTGTTGCATAATTTGATAATGAATCACCATTGGGATTTAAAAAAAAAAGTCTGAGAGGAAAAACACAAGGGAACACCTTAATCCCAGTCTTTCCCATTTAAGAAATAAAAAGCATGAACCCAGTGGCGGCCACCCACTCAAAAGACAGTGATGGGACCATAGCTCTATACATTTAGGCTTGCAGTGACTGTGCCTAAGTATGAGACAAACTTCCCTTATAGGGTAGTGAACACAGAAGCTATATGTGATAGCTCAGAGAATGTCTGTTCCACAGCGTTTATCCATGCACTGTGGAAGCCTAAGTGGAAAGTTACTTCTTTTGAAAGAACATTTACTTTTTAGTCATACACACATTGGTTGATTTTATAGTACAAATCTGATTCTGATAAGAACACCATTTCAAAAATGTCTCTGCTTCATGCTTGAGTGATCACACTAGGATGTTTTAAATGTCTACAAACAGCCACCTTCGCCATATTACGTAAACGTGAGACCTCCTGTGCTCACAAACGCCCTTTTTGCTCAGCCAGGCCGATTGTTCTGTGCAGCGCACGGAATCTCTCCACCCTTTAATGGTGTCAAGATGAAATAAAAGTAGTTATCACGAGAACCTTTTCTTATTTGCCCTTCAAATAATTTCAAAAACTGAAGCAGGCTTTTAATCATTAAAATTGTTTGCTTTGGAATGAATTTCATGATGAGATTTTTTTTTTGAGAACTCAAAGGAAAAAGTTGAAGGAAATATATAACAAGATTACCATCAAAGCCTGCACTCTCTACAAAACTTGAAAACTCTCCTTTTTAAATTATTGAACAAAGACCCCAAATTTATTTGATGCTAAGGAAAACACAACTTGATAACCTTAAAATCATTGTTAATTTAAACTAGACAAAAAAATTATGATTGAGGTTGTCATTCTTCAATCAGATTTGTAACAACAATAATATAATTAAGAATTTGGGGGCCTATTCATTTATTTGTTCACGGGGTTTAGTGTATGCATCTATGCATGTGTGCCCATGCATGTATGTGTTTGTACATATGTATGGACATGTGGAGGGCCAGGACTGTGTATTTCCTAGAACACTGCACCTCAGGATTTTAGCCAGATTTCTCACTGAACCTGAAATTTGCCTTTGGACTGTATTAGACACTGAGCAAGCCAGGGGATTTTCCAGTTTCTGTGTCCCCAGAGCTGCGATTAGAGTTAGTAGCAAGCACACAAAGTCTGTTTTGTATTTCGTTTTTAATGTAACAGTTGGAGATCAAAACTCACAATCTCATGTTCGTGGGGTGAGTACTTCACCTACTGAGCCATCTCTCCAATCTCCCTTTTGTTTTTATTTTTTTGTTTGTTTTTTGGTTTTTGGTTTTCTGTTGTTTTGTTTTGTTTTTTTTCTTTTGTTTTGTTTCGTTTTGTTTTTGAGAAAAGTCTCACTCTTGCCTGAGCTAGCCTTGAATTTGAATCAGTCCTTCCTACCTTGGCTTTCCTAAGTGCTAGACATGTAGAAGTGTGCCAGGGCACACAAGTTGAAGTTTTGAGGTTTTATTTTGATGTATTATTTCCAGAATATCATTTGTGAGAGTTATGTCAGTGAAAGGGAACCATTGCTAGCACTTTGAGGACAGGGATAGGGGACCGGCCAAAGGACTAAAGCAAGGACTGAGTGGCTGAAGCACTTCCCACGCAGTGACAAAGGATGTCTCACCTCTTCCCACAGCATGCACAACTGAAGGACCAAAGCCTCTGATCTGGAAACCAAGCCCATCTGCAGAATCTGGGATCTTAACAGTCCTAAAAGTAACCAGAAAATAAGGTGAGACAAATGTAAATCGGTTCCTGGGTACTCTTCTACACCTCAGCTCATTTCAGCAAGGCACGCATCCTGAGATGGCCAGCCGGAGTTCAGCAGCGACTCCAGCTGAGACGCTCAGGGTCCTCAACAGGAATTAAGTAGAATGGCGGTGGTGGACTCCAGATGGGCTCCCAGCTCAGGCCCCCAAAACAGGATGTGAAGAACAATAGGTGGCAGAGGCCACTCCAGCTAGGTCAGCTTAGACAACTACACTGAAACTTCCTCACCAAGGAGCATGTGCAGTGCTGTTCACCTTTCCCCTACTGGACTTTTCAACCTCCTAGGCACTGAAGCCTCTCATGCATGGTCTTGCATTTTATTCTTCTACTTATACCAAATACAATTTTATATGGGAGGGGAAGCTCTTTGCTAGGTTGCCCCCATTGTTAGAAATGCCCCCCCCGGGGAGAGGGGGCAGGAGAGGGGATTATTAGTAATAATATGTGGAAGAGAAATCTAAGCCCCCACCCACGTGGCCAGCAGAGTTGTTGCTCAGCTCAGACTGCTCTGTACTAGAGCACATTCTTCACTCCCCATTTGTCCTAACTGAACCTTCCCCTGCTTGATCTATGACTGTTTCCCAGATGAATTCTTAATGCAGGAGCCTAAGAGGGGAGACTGCTGCTGAGGTCTAGATCAGAAAAAAAAACTGGAAAACTGGAGAGGGTCTACCTGGAGAATGCCACTGAATGAGGAGCCAGTGGAGGTAACACTGGTCATTGCCTAAGCAAAAGCTAGACGTGGAATAGGGCTGCCATAACATACCCACAATCTGTTACATGGATGAGCTGTGTGTGTGAAGAACAGGCTATGTGGACACTGAACCAGCTCTGCATCCTTATTCTGATACATTGTAGCTGGGTAAACTTGGGTTTGGACTAGCTCCTGTTGGAAAACATACTACAGAAACCGTTGGAGGTTATCACTGATAAAACTTTTTTTTTTGTAGTATGCTGTTGAGAATTAAAGAGATACAGTTTCTATTCTAGTTAAATTCTGTTGCTAGCATCAAAACATGGCCAAAAGAAAGCTGTAGGGGCTTTACTTCATCGTATAGGTTACTGCCAATCATCAAGGGAAACTCCAGCAAAGGCCAAGGCAGGAACAGAAGCAGAGACCATAGGACAGTACGGCTTAGAGGCTAACTTTCTGCTTCTCAGCTAGCTTCCCTACGCAGTACAGACACGACAGCCAAGGAGTGGCCCAGCTAACAGAGGGTGAGGCCATCTTCCATCCATTAGCAGTCAGGAAAATGGCCCCACAGACAAGGCCATAGAACAATCTGATGAAGCCAGTTCCTCAGCTAAGTTCTCCCCTCCTCAGGTATGTCAGGCTGATGTCCAAGATTAGCCACTACAGGTAATAGACTGCCCTGAAAGATGCTGAGCTAGACAGATGCTCAAGAGGAAAAGAAGCATTCTTTATGGACTTATTATTACAAACAGGAAATGGGTAACTAATAATATAAACAAAGCACGCAGTACATTTCTACTATCGCAAACATCACCAGAGGACCAACAAGGACAAGTTATAGGGGACAGAGCTGCCCGACACTATATCATGGTATCAGGAATTTGATTCACTTCTGCATTGCTGTAATACAGCTCTGGAAGAATAAGACATTTAAAAAGGTAAAAACCCGAGTAAGAGAAGCACTGCCCATGGAACCCGCACCAAAATGAATTTGAGGAGGAGGAGAATAAAAGATGGTTGTCATGGCACACTGGAAGGGATGTGCTGTTCGTCCCCGACAATGGAGCCCATTCCATGGGAGGAAGCCAGGGATCGGAGAGCAAACTCGAAGAGCAGAGCACTCTACAGAGGATGGAGCATCCTTACGTGAAGGTGAGTGCCATACACTGAAGCAGAGAGCAGGACAAACTGGACGCAGTGCAGTACATTTTGCTGGATGGCCCTGCCTGCCCGAGTACCGACTGTGCTCTGAAAAGGATAAACCGCTTATAAAAGAAATCTAAGCAGCCCTTCACGGACACACTGAAGATAGGCTTATCTATTGGAGGCAGCTCACAGAAGACCCTGTGCCTGGAACAGTCTAGAAAACCACAAGTTACATTTAGGTCAGCAGGCAGTGCCCAACCCTGAAGTCTCTGATGTAACCCAGGCAAGCAATCAGTGATAAAAATGCAAAGTCCCCGTCCAGTGGCAGTTTGAAAGCACTATTTATTATAAATGAGGCTATAGACCATAGCTTGATTTGCATATATGTATGACAGGGGTCAGAGAAACAGCACATCCCTTATCTTTAGTTAAATGTTTTCTGAGGTACAGGTCTGTATCCATTTCATTTGAACAGGAAACCCTTATTACCTGTCAAAGAGACATGTCACTTCATTAAAATTAAAGCGAACTAAGGCGAGAGGGGAATGAATACAAGAGCTGGTGAGGATGAAACAGAAAGTGGCTGCCGGCTTCTGTGTATGCTGTAGGCAAAGTCACTTAGCCCGGACTACCTTACAGCTTCCGAACAGTGCTTGATTACTTGTAGGCTGTCTGTCCTTCTCAGCAGCCTCTCAGCGCTTTCTCAGTAAGGTCTGCCCATCTAACTCGGCTGTGTGAGGCTGACTTCTACTCTTCAAGAAGATTTCTATCCATTTAAAAAACTGTGTATACAACACCATGAAATCCATTTTAGGGAAAAACTTGGAATTCTTCTAATTAAATATGATTAAACTCAAATAAAAACATGACCTTTGGAGATCATGCTTTTCCAATGGGAAAACCACATTGCCTGTTAAAATAATTAATAAAATTATACGTGAGGAATGTTCTATTTCTGGTAGAAAATAAATATGTGAAATCGGCTACTGCAAAGCCTTTTGGAGAAATTCCTTGATGTTATCAAGTGTAAAACACAGCTGGAATGAAAGGAAAATTCTGCTGTATTTACTTCTTATATTTTTATCTTTTCCTCTCTACTTAAATTACAAAAAATAAAAAATAAGTAAAAAGAAGAAAAAGAAAGAAAGAAAAGAATAACCCATCCAAGGCTTCCGCAGTTTCTCCCGAGGCCTCATGCTCTCTGGGCCTGATCTAAAGATGCTCCCCAGCCCAGGCGGCCTTGGAAGCCTGAGAAGGAGAAAGCACGATTTAAGACAAAATGAACTGTTTGGAGACATGGAGATATCACTGACTCTCTGTCCCCGCCCACTCCTCTTTATATTAAGTGAGAATCACTCACTCGGGTAAACATCGCAGGTGATCTGTCTGCACCAGGGCACATGCAGCCCGCTGGAGGTACTTTACTTCATGACCTTTCTGAGAAGTTACCTGTCAGAGTAGAAAATCCACCTAGGAGAAAAGCCCGTACTGTCCTCCTTATACTCAGGTCAAATTATGAACGAAAATATCAAGGAAACCCTAAGACACTGTACTGGGTGGGGAATTCTAAATGTCCTGGGGGAAGTGAGTGGCTCCTGAGAGATCTGGCCTAGTTGATGATGTCAGATCTTGATGGACTCACAATGTTCTGGATTACTGGGAGGTGATGAAAGGGGAGCAGGTTTATGCAATTGAGTGGTTAAAGGCTGTAATCTTCTCCTGAATGCTTCCTGTCTTTCTGTTTCACTGTTTTCAGGTTCCCATCAGGTCACCACACACTCCCACCTCCATCATGTTGTGGCTTAGTACACAGAGCCAAGCAACTCTGAACTGAGTCCTCTGAAACCAGGAGCTGAAATAAACCTTTCTCCTTTGAGATGCTCATGTCATCTATTTGCCACAGAGAGACAAACTAATGCATTCAGCCTTATTAGGCAGGGAGATGTCAGTAGACACATAGGAAATGGATCGTTATAACTGGAGTGTTTCAAAGTCTTGAAAAAACTGCCAACTCTTTAATAATCAGCAACTTAGACCAAAGGAAAACTAGTAATCTATGCAGCTTAGAAAGTCACTTTCAAATGGAAATGTTAGGAATGTGAGTATTCTCATGGCCTCAACTATTATAAGTGACCATACCTATTTATTGCTAAGGCACACTGCAGTGTCTGAGAACATGTCTGCTGCTCACAGTAGGATGTTGAAAGTTTCTACCAGCAATTAGTGGGTAGACTAGCTTGGGATGCCAGGACACAGCCCACAAAGTGCAAAGTGCCTACTCGAGTTTGGAGTTATGAGACTTATTTTACACTTTCCTTAATGGAAACCAGTATAACTGTCTAAAGACAATATACCATCAATTAATAATGTTGTAACTTACAGGAGGATTTCCCATAATACCACTCTAGCTTATTTATATTGTCTCTTAAAAAGAGAACATAACTTTTTCTTTAATATATGTGAATGGTCTAAAGATTCAATATAAAGAGAATATTAGGGGAAGTCATATATTTCAAGTATATTAAAAGAAAACATGAGTATGTAATCTTTTAAATATTTATTCATTTATTTATTCTCTCTCTCTCTCTCTCTGTGTGTGTGTGTGTGTGTGTGTGTGTGTGTGTATGCACGCACACAGGTGTACTCACGTGTGTAGTCAAAGGACAATTTTCAGGAGTCTACATTGCACAACAACACTTAGGGAATGACTGGAAAACATGGGCCCAGGACTCTGACAGCTCAGGATTTGTTTCCATCTGTTTAGTCTTTAAGTCATTGGCTATATGTTCTATCAATTATTGAAATGTCCATGTAAGCAGATCAGTTATTGTAAGGGTAAATCCAGTGGCCACAGGGCATATACTTATATTCACTAATAATTGTTTCAAATACCTCTCTACTCCTTCCTAAGATATTTTATAGCTTTTAAATGCCTTAAATGTGTGAGGACACAGGCAACTAAGATAACCTTCCCTAAACAGGACTAGATAAACAAGGAAAAATAAACTATAATTATACATAGAGAGAAGACACTGAAGTGATTCTTTGCTGCCCTCTCGCCTAGTGCTTCCTGTGAGAAACTATGTTAACAAGCCACACTTATGCTTTCGGGCCACTTAGTGTATTACATTATGAGCTAAAGCACCCGTGACCATTAATGACTTAGCATTGTCAGACAGGGATGTTCTAGGGAGAATCCAGCCCATTAAAATGCATTCATACTCAAGAACAATGTAAGTATGATACATCTAGCTAGCCCTGAGTGTGTGTGCTATAAAATACTCTACATATAAAAGTATTTTAAAGTCAACAAGGATACCAGCTATGGTCATACAGTTTCCTAAATTATTAAAATAAAACAATCATTTTAAGTGACATCCTTCATATTCATCTTAAAATTAATAAAGTTGCTTGTTCTAACTGAAACAGATTTTAAATAGGAATTGAGGCATAACTCATTCACATGTTCTGTTAAATACTTTGCATATATGTCATCTCAACCAGCTGATGACTAATCTGAGAAAGAAATACCAGGTCACTAATAGAAACAAATTAGAGAATAAAAGCCAATGAACTGTATGGACATCAATTGTTTTAGCTAAAGACACTGCCGTAGAGCATGGCCCTAGTCCATGTGTGCATGATTATATCACATATCAATACTCTGATAAACAGCAATTGGTTTCTAAACAGTAGTAGCTGTTTAAATGTGGTAAAATTTGAAGAAAAATTAGTTCCTCTAAAGAAATATGTACTTTGAATCTTTCATAATGAATATTGTTACATTTCATATGTTGAACCCAAAAGGCCCATGTGTTGAACAGTCTCATGATGGTAGCATTATCTAAAGATGACCGAATCATGATTTCCTCCCTTGGCTGACTCATGAATTGAGTTCATAGATGTTGGGCTAATAGTAACTGTGCCAAGTTTGAGAAGTTTGATACTGGGCGCATGCCCTTGAGAGGTAGGTCTTGTCTAGGAGCACAATTTTTGGCTCCCTCTCTCTGCTTTCTGAACAACATTGAGTGAACAGTTTTACAACACCATTCTTTCCTCTCATTATGGACTGAAACTTCTGAAATTACGAGTTAAAGTAATCCTCTACTATGTTTTTTTGTTATCTCAGCTACTGTGTCATAACAATTAAAGACAAGCACAAACATTGTTTCCTTATGTAAACAGAAGCATGGAGAGCCACAGAGTTTTGGGTTAGTTTGCTTTAAAGGGAAGAGCAACTTACTAAGAATGTGCATGCATCATGTACCTTCTGAGTTTGATTCCATGCATATGAGCAGTACATTATAGACTGAATAATCGACAACACTTCCTATAGCCAAGCATACAGTTCTTTATTCTCAACTTTCAGGTGCTCTAATAAATTAGTTTTTACTCAGTCAAACTCACCGTAACCCAAAATAGCAAAGTTTGGACAGTAAAAGAAAAATGTCATTGCTACCAACACCATTTAATTCAGGAGTGAGCACATTTTTCGATAAGCAGTGCAGTTTCCTCTCTCATCTAAAGGCCTGTTCCCACCATGTTGGGGAGGCATACATATTGTAAACCAGGAGAATAACGACCTGAAGTTAGCATCACTACTCTACTCATCCCTGTTCCTCTGTGTCACTTACTCCCTTGGCTTTGTGCTCACAAGGACTCTCAGTGGCTTTCTGCTGTTCAAGCATGATTTCAGGAAGCAATCAACTTCAGGAAAAGGTCTCAGAAAAACCAGGTCACCATTAATAGCAAATATCTTCTTCCCAACTTCCATGCCAGCCATCTAAGGGGGAAATACCAAGAGTAATTGGAATGATAATTTAATGAATAGTTTTTCACAAAACTGAATCAGAGAAGGCTCAGCATGTACACATTTGTACATGAAAACACATATTCTATACTGTTATACAAATTTATGCAACAGAACCATGAATGCAATAATAGTTATAATAATACAGAGAATTATTGTAAATGAGATTGCAGAGTCTTATTGAAATCAACTCTCCCCGTAACCCCATGCATGTTATTCCTTAATACTGTATGCATCTTTGGCTCTCTCTTGTTGTTATAACAACAGTGTCTTTAATTTAAAAAAATAAATAAACTTGACTTTTAATTTACAAACCAAGATATATAGATCAATAGATAGATAGATAGATAGATAGATAGATAGATAGATAGATAGATAGACAGACAGACAGATGGATAGATGTGTATCTCCAGATGTATGTTTTATATATTATACAAATATATTATATATTATATATAAATTTATTTATTTAGCTTAGAAATTTTTGTCCCACGAATATATAAACATATTGACTACAACCAATTTGTATCTCCAGCCTCCATCAGCATGAGTGTGCCCAGTATAAAGGAACTGAAAGAGAAGCCAGGAATCCAAGCAAGTACAGTCCAACAAGTGCAGGTTATGCCTAATGCAACCCGCTGAAAGAGGATAAGGAAGACATTACCCCTACAGTCAGCCCAGACGTCCTAACCAGCAAGACTATCCTCTATATTGAACTGCAGTTACTTAATGAGATGGGCTTTTTTTTCTTTTCTATTGCAGAGTAAAATAATGCTCTGCTCTAAGTCCAGCCTTTAAAAGCACCTGGGAGAAGCATCTTCTCCCATAGAATTATTTCATGGTCACTGGATGGTCAGATACATGAACAGACCACAAATGGACCACAGGTCATATATTTGCACTTGGAGTGATGGATAGAAAACTTTATCTTGCACACTTTTGTTTTAGGGTGAAATAAAAGACCTTTACGACTAGTTTACACAGAGTACCACTGACTTTACTACACAGATTTAAAATTATATATGTTCTACTATTCCAGTTCTTATATTTTTATGAAAGACATGAATACTGAAGTGTTTGCTTAAGGTTATGTACCTTGCAAATTAGGTAGCAGGATAGTCTTTAAATCCAGTATTACCATGGTATAGCATTGTTAAACTCAATAAGAAAAGAGAAGAAAGGAGGGAGAGAAGCAAGGGGCAGGAAAACAGGGAGGAAGATGAAGGGAAGGAGAGGCAGAGAGAGATAAAGACAGATACAGAGAGACAAAGAAACAGAACAGAATTCGTGTGTGTGTGTGTGTGTGTGTGTGTGTGTGTGTGTGTGTGTGTGTGTGTGATGTATGTACATGTATATGCATCCGTCTGGCAGCCAGAGGGCAACTCTGGTTGTTGTTCAGGTGATGCCCACCTTGTCACCTTATTTCTTGAGATAGGTCTTTTATTGGCTTGGTAATCACCAAGCAGCCTAGGATTGCTGGCCTATGAGTGCAGGATTTCACCTGCTTCCACCTCCTAAGCATAGGATTACAAGCATGCACATACCACATTTAAAACAAAACAAAACAAAACAAAACAAAACTTTATCAAACTCAGTCCCTCATGTATATACAGGAAAACCACCAAAGTTTCCAGCTCAGAACAGGGAATGTCATCTGCTTTCTACATGTCTATAATCCTAGAGTCTAGAATACTAACTGCTATCAAATGAATATTTCTCAGTGAAGGAGTCAATGATCAGAAGAGTTCACTGTTTAACAACTTAGTGATGCGAGAAGATGACAATTAGAATTAATTTAATGAAAAAGTCAAAATGTTTGCTTTAATGATGGAAATTACTTTCATAGAAAAGACAACCAACGCAGAAGACAGAAGATACTGCCTTCGCTTGAACAGAAGAGCCATCTGGTAGACCTAGAACAACTGTCACACCCTACACAGCTTCCAAAAACTTCTAGGATGGATTGCATGATTGGAACAATCCTGGAAACACATCACTGGGGAACTCTTCAACTCAGAGCTGAAGATCTCTGGAATATCAGCACCTCTCATCTCCAGTTATCACTGAGACACAGTCCCAGCTGATACAAACTCAACAGTATGTGTCAGAACCTCAGTGCATGATTGTTCAGAGACACCATCTTCAATAAACACATAATGTTTGATTTCAGTTTGGCACTGCATTGCATGATGACAAACCTTAACAAAAATACTAATTAATATTACCTCAGCATTTGACCCTTTTTCCACTAACTTTATTATTGGAACTTTATTTTTGTCTTCCAGCCCAAATCCATAGCTGCCTTCGTTGGATTTAATCTGAAACGTAAAATACTAACATTACTGATAAAGAATGAGGAGGTCTTTACAATGAACTACATCGAAAGCATCAACATGTTATTATGTCCTCGTGCTTATCACTACCCCAGAAAGAAACCTAAGGTGGCAGCGGCTTACCAACAGTGACTTAGCTATGACATTCTCCACCACCTTCAAGTCGTGTTTCATCAGCCTGTGTTTCATATTTGATCCTTCCATTTCCTCATCGGCAAAAAAGCGGAAAAGTAGAGGCTCGTCTTTGAATTCACTTTTTTCTAGGACTAGAAAAATGGAGAGATTCAATAATTTCAGTAAGCTTGAATCTCAAGCTCGTTTTCCACACCGGTACACACTTAGGGACATCTCGTCAACCATGAGCTCAGCTTTGGATTCCTAGAACAAGGTCTCCTCTCATATACTTCTCAGATTCCTTCAATGACCTATGCCTACGTTTCCTGTAAATTACTGTTTTCTGCAGGATTTTCCATTTTAAAATAAGTAGCATCTTCTCAATGTTGAAACTCTTAATCTTCCATTGTCCAAATGAAAATAAAAATTTAAAGAAGAAAATATAATTCCTAAATCTCACATATTCTAAATGTAAAACTCATTTTCCACTTTCAGAAAATACGCCTGCTTTTAATATTCTGCATCTTTATGGAAAAGGTCAACTGGGTTGCATAGTGTGATAGTGATTCCCTATGTCAACTTGATTATATCTGGAGTGAACTACAATCAGAAATGGAGGGTACACCTCTGATCTAGATTTTGAGGCTGGAACACACAGGCTTTTGATCCCAATCTTGAAGCATAGTGGCCATGAAAAACTTCGGCATAGGCAAAATGATGCATGCCTTTAATCCCATGAGACAGAAGCAAGCAGATCTCCGAGTTCAAGGCCAGCCTAGGGCAGAGCAAGTTCCAAGTAAAGAACAGTTTAGGTCCAGGCATGGTGGTACGTACCTTTAATCTGGACCACACCTTCTGCTGGAGGCCTACATAAGGACAATGGAAGAAGGATTTCTTCTTCCTCGCCTGCTTGCACTTATTTGCCAGCAGTGTGTTGGAACCTGTTTCTTCAGGATTTCAGGTTATATGGAGGACCAGCTGAAACCACTAGCCTTTTGGGGCTGACCACCTCCTAGATTCTTGGACTTCCCCTTCATAGCTGCCCATTGTTGGACTGTAGATTATAAGTTATTCCAGGAATTTCCCTTAATATATAGAGACATGCCATAGGTTTTATGACTCCAGAGAACCCTGACTAATACACATAGTAGTTTTCTGTGTGAGAGCAACTCTGATGGGGGGTCATAGTTAGTCCAACACTTCAAACTAGAAATACGTCATCTAGACAAAATGTGATTTTAGTTTCCATGAGTTGTTAGCTCTTCTGTGTTTCACAGCAACCTTCCCAAATAATCTTATTTCTGCAAAGGTCAACTTTATCTCTTTTATCCAAATGTTAACATTTTTACATATCCCCATAAGATCTCCAGTATCAACTGGTAGCATGTGCTGTTTGTTGGTGTATGTTTTGTTAGTTTTGTTTAAACTACAGGTAGATGCAAATAAATAAGAATATATGTTGAGGGGCTGGAGAGATGGCTTAATGACTAAGAACACTGACTGCTCTTCCAATGGGTCCTGAGTTCAATTCCCAGCAACCACATGGTGGCTCACAACCATCTGTAATGGGATCTGATGCCCTCTTCTGGTGTGTCTGAAGACAGCTACAGTTTACTTATATATAATAAATAAATAAATCTTTTAAAAAATTATGTTGAATACGATCTTGACAGCTACCGAAATACTTGAGAAGAGAAATCTGTGTTTCTTATTCTTTGACATTAGTACCTTGTAGTGTCTTGTGGGGACAAGGTGACCCACTATAATGGGAAGGCTGTAGTCCCAGGGCACTTAACTTTGCAATGAATCAGTCTAGTTCTGGGGTCAATTCTCAGTGTGGTAATTTGAAAGTTACCCAAACTCTCTGCATATTAATTTTCTCGTCTGCAAAGTGAAAATCAAAGAACTCTTCATCTTGCCTTCCCTACAATGAATTGTTGCATGTAAGCAGCTTGGCATATGTCAAACAACCCAAAGGAGCATTTGATTTCATTGTTTTGACAGAGTTCCAGCAAATAATGTGGAGCAGATGGTGCATGGGTGATCTTTGGATAGAAGAGCATCTGGTAACATGGTGACAAATGAAGCTACCCCCACACAGTAAACAGTAACATGAGCCACAGTGAACAACAGAAAGGAAAAACACTTTGGGCTAAGTTTTGCCTCCATGATCTAATTGTTTTCCGGAATACCACATGATACTTCCTCCAAGCAACTGGCCCATAGCAGGCAAGAGAAGCACCAAGAAATCCAGGCTTGGGGCTTTTCTCAGCTGAACTTTTACTGTCACAGAGTATTTTGCAATAAATGCTTATGTCAAATTACTGCCTGCTGTTGTTTTGGGTTAAAGAGAAAAATAATTGAGGGGTGTCCAATGGATTTTATAATTCTAATTTCTTAAAATATTATAATTTCTATCATCAGTAGTTTGTTCTCCAGGGATCCATATTTCTCTATCTTAATATTCCTGGTGATCCAGACATAAGAACACAGTTCAGAATTCTCCACTAAGCATGTGATGAGAAAGGATACCCCCCCACACACACACAAAGGGCTGTAACTGGTGTTAGTTTTTCATACAGGTGTTGATAACCTTCTGAAAGTAGTTGAGGGATGGATGTAAGTGCCATGTCAGCCAGATGTTGAGAAGTACATTGCATTAGTAATGAAAGGAGACTGTTTGCTTGCATGCCCTATGTAAGATGGCCTAGACAGAGGGAACTCTCATTACTTTGATAGATGGAGAATTATAACACTAATGTTCAATGATTTTTGAAGGTACCAAGCAAGAAAAAATCCAATAGACTAAAAAATATTTATTTCCAAAGATTTAGTTCCATAGGATGATTCTGAGTATGATTTCTTAAAATGAACAATAAACATTAACTATGCATGCTCTTATCTATGCATTCCACTACACACAACAGTCAGGGAAGATCATGAGTGCTCATATAAAATGAATTCAAAGAGATATATGCAATTTTAAAAAGAAAATAAAACTTCTAAGTCATTCCATGACTCTTCTGGGGTCGACACAATCTAGAAAAACAAGAGAAGGCCTAGAAAAACTGGTAGATAACAGGAACGTGCCACAGAAATGGCACTAATAGTAAAATCGGTAGCAGATGTTGTGACTCATCTGGGACCCATGGCTAGACCCAGACAGGTTGTCTTGGCCTTACTGGACCACTGGACAATGTCCCAAGCGGAACCAAAGCAATGAAATCTGTTTGTGAGGTTTGAGGGTAAGGGTTCCTACCGTGATGCATGAATCCATTGTCACAAAGCCCAACACCAAATATCATTGCCTCTTCCCTGGTACGGCAATCACCCTGTTAACCAAAAAATAAATCACTGTGCATGGTGACAGGCAACTAGAGGCTTTATAGAGCCTGAATTATAGTTCAAGGAACATCTCCCACAGATAATATCACTTTGCCCTAGTCCTTTTCTTAGCATGTAAGTACTCTGCCAAATGTACTCTCATTTCTATTTCATTTCTACCATTGATATTCTCATTTTGTGTTTCCTTTTCCATTATCTAAATTAAGATTCTTTTTCTGGAGTCATTCCAACATTAGTTACTGCAGAAATCAGCTCTACTGCACAGGAATATGATGCTCTAAAGTTGGAGAAAGTTCTTAATAATAAAGACAAAACTATCCTGTTGGCTTTCAAGATTGTCCAGTCTTGGTTTACTCATCTCTAGCTTTCACTTTCCCAAGTTTCAAACTTATCCCTTTTCTTTGTCAGTCCAGTTTCCTACAATGGCCTGAATTCAATCAGTGTCACGCTCACCTTCAGTAATGTAATGCCAGCACATACGATGTTTTTTCCCTGTCTATAAAACACCAAGATGATATAACCCTGTTATCCACCAAAGCAAACTGACTATGTACCTGCAGATATGTATCATATCTTCCCCAATTCAGATATTTGATAAGTTTTATGAAGTCAGTTGAAAATATACATTTATACATTTCTAAATATCACACTGAGTTCAAGATACAACACATTAAAACAAAACAAAACAAACAACAAAAACAAAACAAAAAAAAGCCACTTTCTTTCTGTCCAGTAATTTGGATCTTGTGAAGGATTTGATTACTAGGTACCTAGTTAAGTACCATTATCCACTAGTTAGGATTCGTAATCAGCCTGAAAGATCCTGAGCCTAGCTGGAGAATCCATAAGGACTTCTGTAGAAGATGATGCTGAAGAAGAATTTTACAGAAGATTAAAAATGAGCCCAAATGAGTACCAACTTCTCCAAGGTAAGAACTCACCTGTATGTTTCCTGATCTTTTATTTCAGTAGCTATTTAAAGGGTTAAGCTGAAAGCTTTGGCTGTTTTAATTATTAAAATGTTATATTTACCAGACTAATATTTAGTAAAAGAAGAGGTATAAATTTAATCTGAAATACTGTAGTGAGAGGGAAGGGGGAGGAATACCGTAGTGATATACCTATATTTTTTAAAAATCCATTTGGGTCTACTTAGATCTGGGAAGCACTGAAGAAAGGTGTGAAAACATTGCTTAGAGGAGACGAAACAAGAACTTGTCTAATTAAAAAATATAAATGTTTCCTGCACATTGCACAAATATAAATCACATGTTTTAGTAATACATTGACATACGTATCCAGTGAGGAGTTACCTCTGTGGAATAAGGTAGTCGGTTGTAAATTATTATAATAAAAGCATGAATCTAGCAAGTGAGAATGTATCCAGAACAGAACAAAGCCATTGCATTGTCCAGGATGGTTTGACTCACATATTGCAGACATCTGCAGCATCCAGAGATACCCGGCAACAGACTAAGGCCTGCTGCACTGCTAACTGTTCAATCGCGCTGTCCAAATCCATTCAGTACTGATTAGTGTGCAGATTAAGTCGTACTCAAGTCTGGGCGTAGAGGGAGCCTTACGTTGTCTCTTGCCTTAAATTAAGCACTTTAGCTTGCTCCCTTATCATCCCATTACTATGTCTATCTCTCCCATGATGCTCTATCTTGAAGTTCAGCATTAAGAGCTAGAAAGTCTGCCTTAAACGTACACATTTACCAATATGAGAATTATGAAACTGCAGGGACCGATATAGGAAGCCAGGAATGGCTATTCTAGGAGGAGGTAAGCAGCTGAAAACACTACACTCTAGAATGAGAGCTACATGTCCAAGTTTGTCTCAGGTTTAGCAGAGCTGGTATCAAATACTACTTGCCTGAGATAACTATTGTTATCCCATTTTACCTAAATGTTTAAAAGCACAAGTACTGTCTCCCCTAAAGTTAGTAACTGACTTTCTACTTTAGAATTTAAAAGCTGATTTGGCATCAGGTTTTGCTTCAAACCCATTTCCTCAGTCTTCCCCCAATGACCACGTATCATATGAGCTCACGTTAACTATAGAGCAACATGAATTCTGTGTAAAAGTCTCTTACTGAGCAAAGAACGAGCTGCACATATAACCAACAGTATAGAAGTGTTAGAGGCTATCATACTGGGGAGCTTCTAGACATGTGATTCACGGTCCTTTCAAAGTCACTTTGATTCCCCTAAGACAGTAACTTCTCAATGTAAAAGTTTACATTCAATGAAATACAGAAACAGGTGACGCTGAAGAGTTTAGAAATCAACACTAAACAATGAAATCTCAAATGTATATATGCATACATATATACCCTCTTTATAAGTATTATACATATTAAATTAGATGTTTAACTTAAAAGGTTGACTCATTTCATTTTTAATATTTAAACCCCATATATTTAATATTTAATATATATTTATATATGTCATTTCAATATTTCATATTTTGTTACTATTTCTAAAAGGAAAAGAAGGATATTTTAATACAAACAAAAGAGTGAGGTTGCTTATTAAGTTGACTCAAACATTTATGTATAACAATTGTGTTTTAACCAAGCAAACCACCTGCCCCAGGCAGCAAGTTCAATTCAAGTGTATATCACCGTTTCAAAATAGCATCAGCAGAATATATCCAAGCACTTTTTAGTTGACCTATTGTGAAAATAACTATGTAAATTTGTATTTGAAAAGCTATTGTGACATGGTGTGTGTATGAATTTGTTTTACTTATAAGCAAATATAAGTTTTTATTTATAATCATAAACTTTCTCAACACCGCTGTCAGCATTAAGAGCCAATCAATCTGAGCAACAGTGAGTGTGCCCTCTGCACGTCATAGACATGTCATATGCACATACATAGCTCATGCTGTACATGTCCACTGTGTCAGAGAAACTGACATGGGGAGTGGAACTACTTTTGAGGACTAATGAACAGATACTTTAAAAGAAATTAATAGAAAAAGCAAGACGTCTCAGTGGCTGAACCCAGTTCCTCTTCACTCATAATCAAATTGTGCTTGGTGGCAGACCTCATTTGTTTTTATTTATTTGATTGTTGGATGAAACTTAGCTCATGTTTTAAAAACAGGAACATCTTATTTTTGAAAAAGAAAATAGCATAAAGGCTACCCAAGATCCCAGAAATCAGATCCAAATCCTAACTCGGCTTCATACTCTTTATGATCACAGACGATGGCAAGTTCCCACCTCACTAAAACGACAAAGAAGGAAGCTGAGCGACATCTATTTGCCTCCTTACCTGTGCAATTAACCAGTCTATCAATTTGTTGGCCATGACGACAGATTTGTAAGTTCTTAAATGATAATCTTTATCTCTATAAGAAAAAGAAGACACAAGTGTTAAACCAGTGTAATCACAGGCAAGTCCTTCCGTTCAGTATCAGTGTACAGGGGAACATCTACCAGTGAGCCTTCGGCCAGCCAGTGTATGTATACGTAAGAAGTAACAAGGTATGTAAGCTACAAAGATCTATCATAGAAGAAAGATCGACCCATCAAAATACCACAATAAGTCATTTCTTCTCTCACAGGTTTTCACGCACAAGATTATTAATTCTATTAAACCTGGTGGTGCTCTAGCTGGAAAATGGCATCTCATTAGTGGATAAATAATAAATAGAATTTCTACCCCTAAGTCATGGTTACTAAAACTATTCTCAAAGTGTGGAGAATAGAGCAAGAAAATTCTGGTCTCTATATTGTCCGCGAAGAGAGGGGATGCACACTGTACTTATTCCCAGGATCTATGTAAAGCCTGCAGGCCTATAGAAGATACGGTAAAACTGTACTGCATAATCTGTCTAAGCAAAGCATGGAATAGTGAAGCTACACACACACACACACACAACCACACATATGCACATGCATACCACACACTCACATACACATGCACACCATAAGCACACACACATGCATACACAAACATGCACACACACATCACAAGCACACACACACACACTCACACCCATGCACACACATACCACACACTCACATACACACACACCCAACATGCACACACATATCACACATACACAAGCACGCATACATGCACAAACAAACCACACAACCCCACAAGCACACACATGCACATACATGCACACACACTTACTCATTCAACAGGTTCCCGTCCTGTGGCCTGAGAAATCATTCAAAGTTCAATGAAACACTGAAGAAGTCTCATGACCAGTCCTATGCACAAAGACAGAATCTACAATTGATTTCATTTTGTAGGCCCAGATAAGAGAGAAAGAGAAAAAAATGACAATCCATGCAAAATGTCAAAAAAAAAAAAAAAAAAAAGTGCAAGCTGCTAATAGCTTGAGGTGGCTACCAAGTCCTGCCTATGTGTCCTGTCCTTTAGCCTGTCAGTAACTTCCAGTTGAGATCCATATCCTCCATCCACATGCATATAAAGCTCTCTGAAGTGTGACTGAAACTTCTGGCCTTCAGTCTGTCAGCTGGGTTCCTCAGGAATCCAATTCATTTTCCTTTGAGTCCACTGCCATCTTTCTAAAAGCTGTCACCTTTCACCTTGATTTCCATAAGCATCAGCAGGAAAGAAAGGACTAGTCATGGACCAGATGTGGGTATCTGGTTCCTATCAGCAAGAAATTTTTCTCTATAAATCAAACTCATATATATTAATGGGAAACTATCATACAGTGCATCTGTTTTATGTTTTAATTCCATACATTTTCTTATACAGCACATAAATAATGGCCATTTCTAGCCAAAGAATAATTACTTCCTATTGGTTCCTAAGAACTGTAACTTTCTTGATGTAAACTCTCATACAGCAATAATAATAATAATAATGATAATTTAAACGATAATAACTTTTAAAATTTATTTTTCTAAACATATTTTCATACATATAATATTTATATACATTCAGATGACAGTAATTATTCTTTTCTATTTGATTAGCAGAAAAGAAGATACATAATTGCTAAGTATTTAATATTAATTTACTCAAAGCATATGAAAGGGATCTACGGCAGCAGCGGATTATAAAGTCTACCCTCATTCTTTCCCAACTTTCCACTGTGAAGTCTACTGCTAAAGTTCAGGGCAAAAAGATGAGAAGACACACGGTTCTAAAGAACCTACTCACAATCGTTATGTGGTATAAAAGGGATTCCAATATGCAGACACAGCAACTCCTGTAAAAGTATCTATCTATCTATCTATCTATCTATCTATCTATCTATCTATCTATCTATCTATCTGTTTATCACCTATCATCTATTTATCTTATCTATGCATCCATCCATCCATCTACCCAGTCATCCTCTATCAATCATCTATTTTTTTTTTTTTTTTTTTTTTTTTTTTTTTATTAACTTGAGTATTTTTATGTACATTTGGTAAACATCTTCCCTCCCCCCGCTTCCTTATGGGTGTTCCTCCCACCCCTCCCCCATTGCCGCCTCCCCCCGACAGTCTAGTTCACTGGGGGTTCAGTCTTAGTAGGACAGGGCTTCTCCTTCCACTGGTGCTCTTACTAGGATATTCATTGCTACCTATGAGGTCAGAGTCCAGGGTCAGTCCATGTATAGTCTTTAGGTAGTGGCTTAGTCCCTGGAAGCTCTGGTTGCTTGGCATTGTTGTACATATGGAGTCTCAAGCCCCTTCAAGCTCTTCCAGTTCATTCTCTGATTCCTTCAACGGGGGTCCCGTTCTCAGTTCAGTGGTTTGCTGCTGGCATACGCCTCTGTATTTGCTGTATTCTGGCTGTGTCTCTCAGGTTCGATCTACATCCTGCTCCTGTCGGTCTGCACTTCTTTGCTTCATCCATCTTGTCTAATTGGGTGGCTCTATATGTATGGGCCACCTGTGGGGCAGGCTCTGAATGGGTGTTCCTTCAGTCTCTGTTTTAATCTTTGCCTCTCTCTTCCCTGCCAAGGGTATTCTTGTTCCCCTTTTAAAGAAGGAGTGAAGCCTTCACATTTTGATCATCCGTCTTGAGTTTCATTTGTTCTAGGCCACTAGGGTAATTCAAGCATTTGGGCTAATAGCCACTTATCAGTGAGTGCATACCATGTATGTCTTTCTGTGATTGGGTTAGCTCACTCAGAATGATATTTTCCAGTTCAACCATTTGCCTCTAATTTCATAAAGTCGTTGTTTTTGATAGCTGAGTAATATTCCATTGTGTAGATGTACCACATTTTCTGTATCCATTCCTCTGTTGAAGGGCATCTGGGTTCTTTCAGCTTCTGGCTATTTATAAATAAGGCTGCGATGAACATAGTGGAGCACGTGTCTTTTTTATATGTTGGGGCATCTTTTGGGTATATGCCCAAGAGAGGTATAGCTGGATCCTCAGGCAGTTCAATGTCCAATTTTCTGAGGAACCTCCAGACTGATTTCCAGAATGGTTGTACCAGTCTGCAACCCCACCAACAATGGAGGAGTGTTCCTCTTTCTCCACATCCTCGCCAGCATTTGCTGTCACCTGAGTTTTTGATCTTAGCCATTCTCACTGGTGTGAGGTGAAATCTCAGGGTTGTTTTGATTTGCATTTCCCTGATGACTAAAGATGTTGAACATTTCTTTAGGTGTTTTCTCAGCCATTCGGCATTCCTCAGCTGTGAATTCTTTGTTTAGCTCTGAACCCCCCATTTTTTAATAGGGTTATTTGTCTCCCTACGGTCTAACTTTTGAGTTCTTTGTATATTTTGGATATAAGGCCTCTATCTGTTGTAGGATTGGTAAAGATCTTTTCCCAATCTGTTGGTTGCCGTTTTGTCCTGACCACAGTGTCCTTTGCCTTACAGAAGCTTTGTAGTTTATGAGATCCCATTTGTCGATTCTTGATCTTAGAGCATAAGCCATTGGTGTTTTGTTCAGGAAATTTTTTCCAGTGCCCATGTGTTCCAGATGCTTCCCTAGTTTTTTCTTCTATTAGTTTGAGTGTGTCTGGTTTGATGTGGAGGTCCTTGATCCACTTGGACTTAAGCTTTGTACAGGGTGATAAGCATGGATCGATCTGCATTCTTCTACATGTTGACCTCCAGTTGAACCAGCACCATTGCTGAAAATGCTATCTTTTTTCCATTGGATGGTTTTGGCTCCTTTGTCAAAAATCAAGTGCCCATAGGTGTGTGGGTTCATTTCTGGGTCTTCAATTCTATTCCATTGGTCTATCTGTCTGTCTCTGTACCAATACCATGCAGTTTTTTATCACAATTGCTCTGTAATACTGCTTGAGTTCAGGGATAGCGATTCCCCCAGAAGTCCTTTTATTGTTGAGCATAGTTTTAGCTATCCTGGGTTTTTTGTTATTCCAGATGAATTTGCAAATTGTTCTGTCTAACTCTTTGAAGAATTGGATTGGTATTTTGATGGGGGTTGCATTGAATCTGTAGATGGCTTTTGGTAAAATGGCCATTTTTACTATATTAATCCTGCCAATCCATGAGCATGGAATCTTTTCCACCTTCTGAGGTCTTCTTCAATTTCTTTCTTCAGTGTCTTGAAGTTCTTATTGTACAGATCTTTTTTTTGCTTGGTTAAAGTCACACGAGGTACTTTATATTATTTGGGTCTATTATGAAGGGTGTCGTTTCCCTAATTTCTTTCTCGGCTTGTTTCTCTTTTGTGTAGAGGAAGGCTACTGATTTATTTGAGTTAATTTTATACCCAGCCACTTTGCTGAAGTTGTTTATCAGCTTTAGTAGTTCTCTGGTGGAACTTTGGGATCATAAATATACTATCATATCATCTGCAAATAGTGATATTTTGACTTCTTCTTTTCGATCTGTATCCCTTGACCTCCTTTTGTTGTCTGATTGCTCTGGCTAGAACTTCAAGAACTATATTGAATAAGTAGGGAGAGTGGGCAGCCTTGTCTAGTCCCTGATTTTAGTGGGATTGCTTCAAGTTTCTCTCCATTTAGTTTAATGTTAGCCACTGGTTTTGCTGTATATAGCTTTTACTATGTTTAGGTATGGGCCTTGGATTCCTATTCTTTCCAGGACTTTTTTATCATGAAGGGGTGTTGAATTTTTGTCAAATGCTTTCTCAGCATCTAATGAAATGATCATGTGGTTTTGTTCTTTCAGTTTGTTTATATAATGGATCACGTTGATGGTTTTCCGTATATTAAACCATCCTGCATGCCTGGGATGAAGCCTACTTGATCATGGTGGATGATTGTTTTGATGTGCTCTTGGATTGGTTTGCCAGAATTTTGTTGAGTATTTTTTTGCGTCGATGTTCATAAGGGAAATTGGTCTGAAGTTCTCTTTCTTTGTTGGGTCTTTGTGTGGTTTAGGTATAAGAGTAATTGTGGCTTCATAGAAGGAGTTCGGTAGTGCTCCATCTGTTTCAATTTTGTGGAATAGTTTGGATAATATTGGTATGAGGTCTTCTATGAAGGTCTGATAGAATTCTGCACTAGACCCGTCTGGACCTGGGCTCTTTTTGGTTGGGAGACCTTTAATGACTGCTTCTATTTCCTTAGGAGTTATGGGGTTGTTTAACTGGTTTATCTGTTCCTGATTTAACTTCGGTACCTGGTATCTGTCTAGGAAATTGTCCATTTCCTGCAGATTTTCAAGTTTTGTTGAGTATAGGCTTTTATAGTAAGATCTGATGATATTTTGAATTTCCTCTGAATCTGTAGTTATGTCTCCCTTTTCATTTCTGATTTTGTTAATTTGGACACACTCTCTGTGTCCTCTCGTTAGTCTGGCTAGGGGTTTATCTATCTTGTTGATTTTCTCAAAGAACCAACTTTTGGTTCTGTTGATTCTTTCTATGGTCCTTTTTGTTTCTACTTGGTTGATTTCAGCTCTGAGTTTGATTATTTCCTGCCTTCTACTCCTCCTGGGTGTATTTGCTTCTTTTTGTTCTAGAGCTTTTAGGTGTGCTGTCAAGCTGCTGACATATGCTCTTTCCTGTTTCTTTCTGCAGGCACTCAGCTATGAGTTTTCCTCTTAGCACAGCTTTCATCGTGTCCCATAAGTTTGGGTATGTTGTACCTTCATTTTCATTAAATTCTAAAAAGTTTTTAATTTCTTTCTTTTATTTCTTCCTTGACCAGGTTATCATTGAGTAGAGCATTGTTCAATTTCCCGTATATGTGGGCATTCTTCCCTTATTGTTATTGAAGACCAGCTTTAGGCCGTGGTGGTCCGATATACGCATGGGATTATTTCTATCTTTCTGTACCTGTTGAGGCCGTTTTTGACCAATTATATGGTCAATTTTGGAGAAAGTACCATGAGGAGCTGAGAAGAAGGTATATCCTTTTGCATTAGGGTAGAACGTTCTATAAATATCTGTTAAGTCCATTTGGCTCATGACTTCTCTTAGTCTGTCTACGTCTCTGTTTAATTTCTGTTTCCATGATCTGTCCATTGATGAGAGTGGGGTGTTGAAGTCTCCTACTATTATTGTGTGAGGTGCAATGTGTGTTTTGAGCTTTAGTAAGGTTTCTTTTACGTATGTAGGTGCCCTTGTATTTGGGGCATAGATATTTAGGATTGAGAGTTCATCTTGGTGGATTTTTCCTTTGATAAATATAAAGTGTCCTTCCTTATCTTTTTTGATGACTTTTAGTTGAAAATTGACTTTATTTGATATTAGAATGGCTACTCCAGCTTGCTTCTTCCGACCATTTGCCTGGAAAGTTGTTTTCCAGCCTTTCACTCTGAGGTAGTGTCTGTCTTTGTCTCTGAGGTGTGTTTCCTGTAGGCAGCAGAATGCAGGGTCCTTGTTGCGTATCCAGTTTGTTAATCTATGTCTTTTTATTGGGGAGTTGAGGCCATTGATGTTGAGAGATATTAAGGAATAGTGATTATTGCTTCCTGTTATATTCATACGTGGATGTGTTATGTTTGTGTGCTTTTCTTCTCTTTGTTTTGTTGCCAAAACGATTAGTTTCTTGCCTCTTCTTGGGTATAGCTTGCCTCCTTATGTTGGGCTTTTACCATTTATTATCCTTTGTAGTGCTGGATTTGTAGAAAGATATTGTGTAAATTTGGTTTTGTCATGGAATATCTTGGTTTCTCCATCTATGTTAATTGAGAGTTTTTGCAGGATACAGTAGCCTGGGCTGGCATTTGTGTTCTCTTAGGGTCTGTATGACATCAGTCCAGGATCTTCTGGCCTTCATAGTTTCTGGCGAAAAAAAGTCTGGTGTGATTCTGATAGGTCTGCCTTTATATGTTACTTGACCTTTTTCCCTTACTGCTTTTAATATTCTTTCCTTATTTTGTGCGTTTGGTGTTTTGACTATTATGTGACGGGAGGTGTTTCTTTTCTGGTCCAATCTATTTGGAGTTCTGTAGGCTTCTTGTATGCCTATGGGTATCTCTTTTTTTAGGTTAGGGAAGTTTTCTTCTATGATTTTGTTGAAGATATGTACTGGTCCTTTGAGCTGGGAGTCTTCACTCTCTTCTATACCTATTATCCTTAGGTTTGATCTTCTTATTGAGTCCTGGATTTCCTGTATGTTTTGGACCAGTAGCTTTTTCCGCTTTACATTATCTTTGACAGTTGAGTCAATGATTTCTATGGAATCTTCTGCTCCTGAGATTCTCTCTTCCATCTCTTTTATTCTGTTGGTGAAGGTTTTATCTACAGCTCCTTGTCTCTTCTTTTGGTTTTCTATATCCAGGGTTGTTTCCATGTGTTCTTTCTTGATTGCTTCTATTTCCATTTTTAATTCCTTCCACTGTTTGATTGTGTTTTCCTGGAATTCTTTCAGGGATTTTTGTGTCTCCTCTCTATGGGCTTCTACTTGTTTATTTATGTTTTCCTGGAATTCTTTCATGCACTTTTGCGATTCCTCTCTGTAGGCTTCTACTTGTTCTCTAAGGGAGTTCATCATGTCTTTCTTGAAGTTCTCCAGCATCATGATCAAATATGATTTTGAATCTAGATCTTGCTTTTCTGGTGTGTTTGGATATTCCATGTTTGTTTTGATGGGAGAATTGGGCTCCGATGGTGCCATGTAGTCTTGGTTTCTGTTGCTTGGGTTCCTGCGCTTGCCTCTCGCCATCAAATTATCTCTAGTGTTACTTTGTTCTGCTATTTCTGACAGTGGCTAAACTGTCCTATAGGCCTGTGTGTCAGGAGTGCTGTAGACCTGTTTTCCTCTCTTTCAGTCAGTTATGGGGAGAGAGTGTTCTGCTTTCGGGCGTGTAGTTTTTCCTCCCTACAGGTCTTCAGCTGTTCCTGTGGACCTGTGCCTTGAGTTCACTGAGGCAGGTCACTTGCAGCAGAAAAGTTGGTCTTACCTGTGGCCCCGAGGCTCAAGTTCAGCTCTGCGGGGTTCTGCCACGGGCTCTCCGCGGTGGTGGACCAGCGACCAGGAAGCCTCGTGCACCAGGGTTCAGATGGCCTCCGGTGTTTTCCTCTGGAATCAGTAATGTGTGCAGAGAGCAGTCTCTTCTGGTTTCGCAGGCGTGTCTGCCTCTCTGAAGGTTTAGCTCTCCCTCCCACGGGATTTGGGTGCAGAGAACTGTTTATCCGGTCTGTTTCCTTCAGGTTCCGGCAGTGTCTCAGGCAGGGCTCCTGCTGCTCCTGGGCCCTCCCCCACAGGAACCCAGAGGCCTTGTACAGTTTCCTCTTGGGTCAGGGATGTGGGCAGGGGTGGGCAGTGTTGGTGGTCTCTTCCGCTCTGCAGCCTCAGGAGTGCCCACCCGGCCAGGCAGTAAGGTATCTCTCCCACGGGTTCTGGGACAATCATCTATTTTTCTATCATTTATCCATCTGTCATTAATCAATCTTCCTCCTATTTATCTATGCATCACCTTAAAATTTATATTACACATGTAAAATAAATGTATTCATACAAAAAATTTGGGTTTTATAGCCATTACTGAAAAATATATTTATTCGCTTCAAAAAATGGACTGTGTATTTGTTTTGAAAATGAGTTAGGTAATAAGCTCCAAAATTATGTGTCTTGAGTCTAAAATTATTCTTAATTTTCTAATACAAAATATTGCCTTTTGAGAGAAAAAGCTATCAAAAGGAAATATAAAATATACATCTAATGTTCAATTTATACTCTACATATATATATAAATAAATGTATACAAAATCCAAAATATATATCAAAAATATTCCTAGTTATGAAGAATTAGAATTAACAGTATTTCTGAATCATTTCCAGATCATTCAAGTACCATTTATTAAATACTAAAGGAATCTGGATTATTTCATTTACAGCTGAAGGTATGAGATAATAATAAAAGAACTTTTGAAAGCATAACAAAGGCAAAAGACACTGAATATATTGTGCCACAAAATTATAGGATGATTTGACATAAATAATTATTAAAATGTAATGATTCAAATTCTAACATGAAACATAAGCATGAAGCAGGTCTCACCTGACCACCGGAGTAAACAGACTGTGGAGACGACAGTAGAGTCTTACACCCTGTGTGGAAAAAAAGCAGCTCAGAAATGGATAGGGTCACTCAAGAGCCACGCTACTGAACATTCAGAATAAATCAACTCTTTCTCAGTCTCCTTCAGTCATTATGCAATCTCAGCAAGATTAAAAATCTGTCCAAATGTTGAAATACAGGATAAATATAGGAGTTAAGTCACTGAAGAACAAGATGGGCTTGAACTGTGAATCTGTCATATGTGTATGACAGATACGAAAGATCACCTGAAGTAATTCTTGATATAAATTATAAGACATACTGCAAACAAAGTTCATACAGCAATAAATCTAGGATGTGGTTAGTTACGTCTCAAAATTTTCAAGGTTGCAATAAAAAGGGGTATTATATTGTCCTTATGTTTCTGTTTTTAAATTTTATTCAAATGTTTTGGCCAGAGTTTATTCCACATGAAAGAATTAAAATGATGTAACACTGGAATTTCATCTTAATAAGATGAAGACTGCTTATAAGATATTTTAAGAGTTTCCTATATTAGAAGACTTTTTCAAATCTCTCAATAGCATTTCATCTACCCAAGTATGGCAAAAGGAATCCTGCTATAGAAGTGGCTGATGATGTCATTACCTTAGAAATCACATCCTGCATCTCACTCCTGGGGTAAAAGGTACCATCATCATATCGGAATCGGTATAGCATTTGCTCTGGCTTGAACTGGTGCTTATCGGTAACTAAGAACATAAAAATGTTACAGTAAAATACTGGCAATTTGATTAAGTTTATTGAATATACACTCACAATTTATGAAAAGGTTCTGATTTTCCAACAAAGTAATGTCAACACAGTATTTTCAACAGTAAAATTTGTAAGGTTTTGCTCTCTACTACAAGGCAACTTCCCAAATGATCTGAAGACTTGAATGAGGTTAGTAATCCTCAGCTGGCATAATATATACACGTATGTAACTAGACAGAGACTGTGTACTTACACTTAGGAAATGCCGAGGCATGCTTCCTCTTCCTTGACAGTTCCCCAAGGCTGAACTAAACATCAAAGAGCAAACACCCAGCCTGGTGTGGTAGTGCATGCCTATGATCCTAGAACTAGGGAGGCTGAGGCAGGGGGATGGCTGAGTCCAAGGCCAGTCTAACCTACCTAGTGGGTTTGAGGCCAGTCTTGGTTACAAAGTCCCACATCAACATGGGCTATAAAGCAAAACCTTGCCTCACAAAATAGAATACTTTTTAATTTAAAAATCGTAGAGTACATACTTAGCGAGCATGATATCTGTGGGTTTTCATTTTGTATGTTATTTTATGTGTTTTTATCTTCAGCCCTAGAAGTGCATATTTGCTTGTAACTGTTTTATCATACAGTGATGGGGCCAAGACCACACACACACCAATCCATGTATCCTGTATTCAGACCTCCAGACATGACTGAATACTTTCAATATGTAACAGATTCCAAAATTTTAAGAGTTCTTATGTTGATTAGCACTTTTTAAAAACATGATACTTGTTTCTTTTCTTCTTCCTCTTCTTCCTCTTCTTCCTCTCCTTTTTCTTCTCCTCCTCCTCCTCCTCCTTCTCCTCCTCCTCCTCCTCCTCCTTCTTCATCTTCTTCTTAAGAATGGCTAGCCTTCAGTGTCATCCACAGGATAACATTTCATTTCTCAAAACTCTTATCAGGAATTATCGTTTCTGTGTTGAACAATGTCTAACAAATGTCTAAAGAATTAATGCAAACTTTCTCAAACTCTTCCAAAAAAATGAAGCTGAAGAGAAAGAATAGTTCTGAACTCAGTCTATGAAGCCAGAAAAGGGTATTATAATTAAATAAAATCACAGTCGAATATCACTAATCGACAGAGATGTAAAAATCTTCAACAAAATTCCATAAAACTGTGGCCAAGGGTTCCGGGAAAGAACTGTGCTTGCAAAGGCAGACTGAGTCAGTGACCTGGGGAGCATGGAGTATTGCAAACCCAGAACCTAATTAAAGTTACCTTGAGCTACTTCAGCTAAGTAGCAATTGCTTGCATCCCTCTGCATGGGACCAAGCACCCTTTGACAAACTGATAAAATCCTCTTGGAATGTATAAACTGACTTACTCCTAGGCTCGCCAATCAGTAAGATCAGCTAGCATTGGTCTAATGCTTTGCCATACCTACCTACCCAATGTCACCACCAATGTTATTGAAAGTGTGTTATTTTATGACTTTCTTCTATATCACTATAAACATTTCATTACATTGATACCTTGTCAGAACATGGTACTTGGGGAGACCACTCCAGGCTGTTCCTACTCATATTTAGCTCCAGAATAAACTCTTCTGTTCTTTGAGAGAACAGTTGAAGACTTTTTTTCCCATTTGTATTGACAGAAACAAATTCAACAAGACACAAAAGAAACATGAGCAATAAGCATGTAAGACCCATCCCTGGGGACTGACCAACCAGTAAATATAGTGACCCTGTTAACAACTACAAACAACCTGCCAAGACTGATCCCCCAGTGAATGTGATTGTTGGGGGCAGGGTGGTAATGTGGGGAGGATGGGGAGGAGAACAGCCATAGAGAAGGGGAGGGGAAGGGGTAAGGGTGATGTTGGCCTGGAAAACGGGAAGGGGAATAACAATCGAAATGTAAATAAGAATTACTCAAGTTAATAAAGATGGAAAAAAAACTACAAACAATATGAGCAAGAGATAAAACATTTAACAGAACACAGTACTGTTTCATGGGAAACTCTCTGAGTAGAAGGGATAGCATAGAAGGGACAGACCTCAGCAGAGAAAGGATTACGTATGAGACAAGAACTCACATTACACTCAAAAGGTAACATCTAAAAGCTTTGTCCATGAGGCCAAAATGGAATGAAGAAACTCACACTCACCACTTCGTTCCAAAAATTTTAAATTAGTTTTCACAGTTACAGGTTTCCTTCTGGGGACTCCCATATATTCTAGAACTTTTTGGTTTACTTCTCCACCTCCCTGCTCAGCTCCCTGTTGTTCTACCAACTTGTCCCTTGCTCCCCTTGAACTATGTTGTCTTATCTTCACTACGGCCCTCCCTTAAAACTTCCCTTTTAGCTTCCTATGACTTTCCACGTGGACATGCACATTTGACAGAGGCCAAAATGTACACATGACAGACAATGCATGGTATTTTCTTCCTGAGCCTGGGTTGCCTCACTTAATACACTGTGTTCTAGGCCCATTCATTTCCTTGAATTTTTTTTTTTTTGTAATCTTTCTTTACAGTACTCCTGTCAGCTGTTTGGCAGGAAGAGGGGAAACTACTGCCCCTTGAGATAACCTTAGTCCTCTGTTAAAGCTCCTGAGGGAAAAAAAGATGACCTTTCCTAGGAGACATATCTACTCACAATCTTATTATGGTGCTAAATTCTTTACTGTGGCATATTCCCACTGGCCATTTAAAAGCCATGTGATGTATAAGGAAGGATGACTTTGATTACATGACCATGTTTAGAAATGCAACAGCCTCAGCATGTAATGAGGATACTTCCTTATATGAGAATGTATCAGGTTCCTCAGTAACAACATTTTTTTCAGACGGAGACCTTGGGTGGCAATCACCTCCCACTACTCTCTTTGTCATAAGAAATATTATTTTTATCACAGCTCCTGATCCTACGTCTTGGCTTTCAACTGTCCAAGGAGCAAACACATTGCATTTAGTTATACTTGTATTCCTCATGAGACTGCAACAGGAAAAGAAATAAAGGCACCCAATTTGGAAAGAAAAGAATCATCTCTATGTTTTCTATGCACAAAATCCCTTTTTAAAAAAATGGATGACTTGTTTAGTAAAAATTGATGTGATACAAATCAGCATCCAAGAACAAAATCAACACCCAAAATCAGTAGTATTTCTAAATGCTGAAAACGAACGATCCAAAAAGTCCTTAGGAAAATTGCATTCATAATCACACTAAGACATATGACTTGGGAATGAATTTGAACAAGACAAATGTCCTGTGTACTAAAGTCTAAAACATTAGAGAAATTTCCTTAGGAAGACATTAATAAGGAAAAATATATTCTGTGTTCATTAATTGGAAGGATTAATATTATTTAAAGGTCCAATATACCCAAAGTGATATAAAGATCAAATACAATCCCTATCAAAATCTACTGTCATGTTTCATAGAAATAAGAAAAAACAGTAAAACAAAACATTAGGATCTCTTTGGAACAAAAAAAAAAACAACACCCCAAATAGTCAAGATGATTTTATACAAAGATCAAAGCTGGAAGCATGCACTATATGACTTCAAAGCAAACTACAAGGACAGTAGTAATCAAAGCCTTGTGGTACTAACACAAAAACAGACATAGAAAACTACTGGAATATGGTGGAGAATTCCAAAATAACTCCATGTATTTGTAGTCGACTGACCTTGGCCAAGATTCCTGGGAATAGTTATAGGAAAATTGTCTCTTCAATAAATGGTACTAGGGAAAGCTCACGTACACAGGCTTACGAATGAAAATGGAACCACATCTGATACCACATACAATAAACCAACTCAAAATGAATTAAAATCTTAAAACTAAAACCACTAGAAGGAAGAAATGGAGAAAACCTTCTTGACACTGACATGGCAACAAAGCTTTTGTCCCCAAAAGTGACAATAAGAAAAGCAAAACCAGGCCAATGGGAATGTCTTAGAGGAAAAAGCTTTTCCTACAACAAAATAATCCACCAAATAAAAGGACAAAATGTGCATCAGGGAAAACATCCGCACACCATATAAGCCATAAGGTCAATATCCGAAATAAAGAAGGAATGCAATCAAGTCACTATAAATGACTCGACTGAAAGTGGAAAAAACACCTAGGTGGGAACTTCCCAAAGCAGGTGCTGAGGCAGCTAAAGAGCTCTGGGGAGGGTGCTTATGTCTCTCCAGAAAAGAGAAAGAGAAAAGTTCCTGGGAAGAGAAACACTTTAAAATAAAGATCAAGCCGTTTATATTTAAATACTTTCTATATGAAGAATGCAGCAAACTCAGGATAGATAATGTGCTACAAAGAGCTATAATTTCATGATTAGACAGAAAACTGTAATCTTTATACTGGGAATATTAAAATCAGAATATATTCTGTCAAAAGTAACAACATTTGTTGAACCTAGAAGTATACCAAAAGATTTATTAATAAGCACAAACTCATGAATGCATGTGTGCACACACACACAAAAGTCTAAATCTTTAACCCAGCCCATGTAAACCTTGTACATGGTTTAAGTCTGTGAAATTGAGCCAAGACTGTTGTTATTGGGGGAAGAAGTAAACAACACAGCTTTTTGGCATCTGATTTTCCCCTGAAGCTAACCCATTGTCTTAATTAGGGTTTCTATTACTGAAACACAACGCCAAGAACAAAAGCCAGTTGGGAGGAGAGGGCTTATTTGACTTGCACTTCCTCATTGCTATTCTTCATCAAAGGAAGTCAGGACAGGAACTCACACAGGGCAGAAACCTGCAGACAAGGAGCTGATCCAGAGGCCATGGAGGGGTGCGCTTATTGGATTGTTCTTCATGGCTTGCTCAAGCCTGCTTTCTTATAAAACCCAGGACCACAGGGATGGGATCATCCACAATGGACCAGGTTCTCCCCCCATTAATCACAAATTGAGAAAATACCCGAGAGCTGGATCTCATGGAGGCATTTCCTCAACTGAGGATCCTTCCTGTGTGATGACTCTAACTTGGGTTAAGGTGACACAAAACCAGCCGGTTCACCCATCTTAAGAAGAAGCATGAGTGAAAATATTAAATTAAATTAAAAGAAAAATTTTGAAATTCTGTTTTGTTTTTAAAATCAGTAATTTTTATCCAATCTGCCTATATCCTTTATTATACTTTATAATAATCATAGCAATAAATTCTCTTGATTTTCAAGAAAATTGAAGACAGATATGTCTCTTGTGACACCAAAACAAATGAGAGCTTAAAGTGCTCAAAAGGCTCTGCTAAGCAGGAAGGGACTTTGGGGTTAAATCTTTATAACCTTGTGCCAATCTGAGGCACTTAAATGTTGTCTTGAATAAGAAGGAACAACTGGGGTTTGCACTCAGTCTACAGCAGGAAAGTAGATTCAGCCACCACTTAGGAGAAAGGATGCTCACTTATTATGACAGAAGAACGCATGCACAGTTATCATTACTTCTAGAAAGTTGGGGCAAGTGGGGAAGAAAGCCAACTAATGCACAGTTTGCTAACATCTGTGCTGTGAAGTCTCCTACATGGGCTAACTTCAAACCGTCCACTAAAACTTACTGAACTGAGCTGGCACAGTGGACAGAGTGGTTCCACTGCACATAACCCCTTAGCAGAGGTAAGGGAAAATGCAAAATAACTGGGAAATGCCCGGTTTCATGAACCCATCATCCTGTGCATTACATACCTAGTTATATATTCTCAACATTAATAACAGTTGTGTTTAACAACTAGTTTGAGAGCCTTACTAATTTTATTGACAGCTTTCAGAAGCTTATACAATGGATTTTTACACACTGCAGGATGTACCAGATGAGAGTTCTGAAATCTCACATGAGCATTTTGACTGTGACTACTGGTTAGAGAAGAACAATATTAACATTGTGTCATAAAGAAAATATATGTTACCCCAACCTATGAGTCCACAGTAAAGTGAGATATTATCTCAGACTAGGCCAATAATATATTCAATGTGAATAATAGCAAGAACAATCTCTCTCTCTCTCTCTCTCTCTCTCTCTCTCTCTCTCTCTCTCTCTCTCTCTGTCTTTCTCTTTCTCCCTCTGTCTGTCTTTCTCTTTCTCCCTCTGTCTGTCTGTCTGTCTGTCTGTCTCTTTCTCTCTCTCTGTCACTCACTCTCTCTGTCTCTCTCCCCCTCTGTCTCTGTCTCTGTCTCTCTCTGTTTCTTTCTCCCCATCTCTGACTCTGTCTCTGCCCCCCCACCCCGTCTCTCTGTCGCTCTCTAGCTGTCTTAAGCAGATGGCTCATTCAACTTTATTTAGAAACTCTGTTTTTACAAAAGTGCAGCTGGAAGCATGGACTCAATATCTCTTCACTGAAATAGAACCACTCTCTTAATATGAAATTGCATAATAAGATTTCTCACACCCAGTTTCTGAGAATTATAGGCATTTAAAAACTGGTTTCTTTTTATAAAAATTCTAGATTCAAAATATAACTGTATAGTTAATCAAATCCTGACTGCACTATAACAAGCCCAAGCCCCTGAATTGAAATAGTAAAAAACGAAGAATTCTGGCAGCTCTCTGGGCTGTATTTCTCAGTAAGACCTAACTGAGCTATAAATATTCAAAACAGTTTTTAATTCTCCTAATTTAAATATCTGATGAATTCATGCATTTCAGGTTTGAAACTAATTTTAATAAAAATGCATTGAATATTTTATTTCAAGACTTCATTACTGGGCCAAGAAGATGACCCCATGGATAAAGGAACCTGGCAAGGCCAAAAACCTGAGTTCAATCCCTGGAACTCAAAGGGTAGGAGAGAACTGACTCCTGAAAGATGACATCTAACCACCAAATGCACACCAAGGCATGCAGATACACAAAAATAATTAGTATGTAAATGCTTTGACTCTGCTATTGACTCAGGTGCTGCCTACAGACAGGAACTGACCGGGACTGATGAGCTCCCATTCTTTGTGTTCATTTTATTCTATTTCTTCATCTTTTTAAATTTTGTATTTTTTGATAGTTTCAAATATGCATATATTTAGATCAAATCAACCCTATTTCCCCATCTTGTTCTCTTCATTTTCCCGCTGAACATCAGGCACTACCTTTGTTGTTACTGTGGTTTATTTATTCCTACGTATGCTGCCTGTGTGTTCACAGGTACAGGGCCATCTCCTGGAGCATGAGTAAGCCTTTCAGTGGTCAAGTCAGGTAGCCAGTGATTGTCAATGGCATCTGAGCAAGTGGTGGAACTCCAGGAGCCACTCTCCCATCCATTCTGGGCTTTGGCCTAATGGAGGATAAAAGTATTCCACAATATCAACCTGCTCTGAGTTTCAAGAATGACAGGCCTGGGAAGATATGGCCACTAGTACAATAGTGGCCTGACTGCCATAGAAGAAACCTCTTTTTATTTAGTAGGTAATTGTCTTAGTTAGGGTTTCATTGCTGTGAAGAGACAACATGGCCAAGGCAACTCTTAGAAAGGCAACATTTAACTGGGGCTGGCTTACAGGCTCAAAGGTTTAGTCCATTATCATCATGGTGGGAGGCATGGCAGCAGGCAAGCAGACTACGTCTTGATCTAAATGCAACCAGGAGACTGCCTGGGTGGAGCCCAAGCGTAGGAAACCACAAAGCCCATCTACACAGTGATACACTTCCTCTAACAAGGCCACTCCTCCTCCAATAAGACCACACCTTTTAATAGTGAAACTCCTTACAGCCAAGTATTTAAACACATGAATTTATGGGGCCAATTGTACTCAAAACACCGCAATAATGCAGTGTCTCTGGATGTACAAGTCTAAATGAGAAAGGAAAAGCTATTTCTGAAGGTTAACTGGTTGACCACAATTTTATGCCACCTACTTGAGTTCAATATAAGACAAAGAAATGATAAATGTTTTAGGAGACTGGAATTCTAATTAACCTGACTTGATCGTTACATATTAAAACATGACTCAAATTATTACCCTATACCCTATAAATACATATAATTACTGTGTGTTGGTTAAAATGCTTTATAAGTTAAAGATAACAATATAATACATAGTCTTATCCTTAAATGTATACATGAGTTAAGGAATATGAAAGACTAAAACCATCAACATCTTATTTCTATTTAAGCTTGTTGTGTGTTTTAAATCAGATCGTTCCTCACAGACTCATTTTAATTTTTGGTCCCCAGACTGTGGCACTAGTTTTGAAGGTTCTAAAAACTTGGAGGGTAGGGTACATCTGGCGACTGGAGGTGGGTTCTTGAGAGTTTATAAGCATTGACTATTTCCTGCCTTGACCCTTGCTTCCTGATTGGCCATGAGGTGAACAGCCATCCTCTGCTTCATGTTCCCAACACCATAACGTTCTCTTCAAATGTATGTGGTCAAATGATGCAGACATCTGACCCAATGAACCAAAGTAGATTCTTGCTTTACATTGCTTATGCTATGTGTTTTGGTCACAGCAAAGAATAACTATTACGGCTGTTACCTGGCGGTAAATATATTTATATGATGCCTTAGATGGTTTGCTATTAATGAATAAAGTCTAAAACATGACAAAATATCATAATTCTTTTATTCACTTGGCATGTATTATTAGATATGTTTAAAATATGCTAATTCTTTCACTCAGTCAGCATGTGTTTACAGAGTACCTGAACATGCTAGGCATGAAAAGCACATACTATGGTATATAACAAAGGCTCATGGGCTAATGTTGCATTTATTTTCAGTAGAGTCCAGGACAGGGTAAGAAAGACAATGAGATAATATATAACCAAAAACAACAACAAAAACAACATAATTTTAGACAATGATAAGCACATGAAGAATTTTAGGGCCAGTTTAATTAAATGGCTCAGTTTGTAAAAATATCTTTTGCACAGCATGATGGTCTGAGTTCAGTCCCCAAACCAATAGTGGACAGAAGGAACCCATTCGAGAAACGTATCCTCTGGCCAGCACAAAGACCACATGTGCATGTACACACACACTAATTATAAATTCAAAACTCCAGAAGAATTTAAATTCCAAAAGACCAAATATATTAAAATGGCAAACCAGATGGGTTTCTAAAATTCAAAGGCCACAGAGAGCATGAGCATTGAGTGCACGCAATGTTGTTACTTCATTTAAAACAGTATTATAATTTTAACACTAGAAATGTCCTCTATGTTTAATGAGAAACTTGTAAACTGTTGAATGAGAGAAGCAAGAGTAAACATCTTAAATAAGGGTTAGCTTTGAGTATAGAAATGCAGAAGGGTAAAGTGGGCACAGAGTAGCAAGTCAAATTCGATAGCTGCCCAACTTAAGCAGATACCAAGGGCCCCACTGTACAGAGAGCTGCAGGCCTTTGGGGAAGAGTTAAACCACAAAGAAATCTGGACTTGAACTGATAAGAAACCAGGAATAGCAATGAAACCATCAGCTTCTATCTTTTTTCACAGGAGTCCTTAGGCAAAGGGGGAAACAAAAGGAAAATGGCAGAGATTAAGAAGCGTCGATCCTGGGAGGAAGAGAAACTGTCTACTAAGAGTGGGAATGCCCAAATGGTTAGTGGGCCACAGCAGACATGGAGGTAACACCCAGAGTGATGGAGAAAACGCATCAGGATTGCTTTCTTCATGCACTACTGCCTATTAGGAAGGACATGATTGTAAAAGTGCCGCTGTTTCTAATGGCTCCTTGTCTCTTTCTCCTCCCCGCCTTATCACTTGGTGATCTTCTAGCTTCATCCTCGGTCTCAGCACCACTTTCTCCTTATCTTTGGTCCTTTTCTCACATTCACTGCTCCATGCCTATGCTTCAACTCTCAGGCCTCTTCTGAATTAACTCTCCTGGTCATGCAGAGCAGAAAGCTCAGCAGCGCCCAATCTCTTCCTCCACCACATCCAACCACTTATCGTACAAGCACTCCCAGCTTCACCAGAATCTCAGATGGCCACCTCTCTTCATATCGATGGATGCAGCTCCAAAGGCTCCTTCTTCTGTTACTCCTAGGTCAAGCTCAGTCCTCTGGCAGACTGGGTGCTTCTGCCTTTATCCTCTAGTGCAGACTCTGCAGTGCTGCAGTAATGGTCTGAGACCAAGTCCTGGCCATGTCTTCCTGTGAAAGTACACATCTTCTCCTGCCCTTCGGTACACAGTGAGTTGTCCTGCTGATTTCAGGTATCTTCCAATTTTCCCACAAAAAGCTCCTCTCAGGACACTGGCTCATGAATTCACAGTATAGTATAGCCACATGAGGACCTATTGGAGTTCCTCAAGTGGAACTGGTGCTTTTGGCTGTTCATCAGTTGATCATTTTATAGAATGACAACTCTATAACCTTAAACCCATGATACACTGTTCTTTATACATTAGGTATTGAAAGAAATACCCATGCCATAATGTAGAAAATTATACAAAAAGCAGACATGGGGCTCAAATGCAGGCCATTTGTGAACAAATAGAAAAAGTAAATTAATGAAGTAATCACCATGGTGGATGATCCCGTTCTCTAGCAATGCTTGTCCCAAGTGAACACCCTCTTCAGGCCTGTGGATTTCTCCAATTTCCAACAGCCATGAGACAAATTCACTGCAAGGGAAAGATAATGGACACCATAAGGTCTGTGTCTCTCTGAGAATCATGTCTGGTGATGGAAAAACTGTGAAAGGAATCTTAAATACACAAAGCACCATTTTGAGACATTGTCTGGAAGATATTTTTTCTCATGCATAGGGCTCCCAACCACAGAAGTCACAGTCTATTCCAGAATCCCTATGTACTAAGCCTCCCCTACATTGAACCCACTTAATAACTGCACTTGGGGAGGTCCTCTTTCTCAAAGAGCATTTGAAAAAGGATTTAGTTAAAAGATGACACTCCCCACTTCCCCCCACCCCAACGTCAATTGCTGTGGAGATCACTGAGATAAATACTCAATAAATACAAATATTTCCAAATAAAATGTTCCTATGTTTATGCTTAAAAAGATCTAACGCTTGAATATTTACATTAACTGATGAATGTGATTCAGAATCATTTTTGTTTCTTGCACACAGCTCAGAGTAATGAAGCTATGGCCATTACCAAACCATTCTTTTCCATTGATCCCACAGGTAACAAATACCTTCTATCAAATTATCAAGGGACGCAGAACTCTACAAGTATGTTGGTTAGTTTAAGAAATACTTGTCAAGGCAGGAAAGTGGACAAAGGGCTTTCTATTCTTTTATTAAATAAGAATCATATAAAAGAATGACTAAGCATAAGAGGAATAATAAAAGAAGCAAAATAACTTAAGAAAATAAAAGAGAAAAGGTTTAAGAATGTAAAATACCTTGTAATGATTACAGTCATGGTTTCTTCAACATAAAACTCTAGAATCAAGCCCTGCTTCTTTGCCCTCAAGTTGTATGACTTCTCTCAAGCTGGATGCCTTTATTGATAACATAGGGATAATATTGGGAATATCAATGTCATAGTGCTGCTAACAGGATTGCTTGGGATGAGATCTGTCAGCACAGGGCCTGGCACATAATGGCTTCTGACAAAGGCCAGTTGATTGAACTGGTTCATATGAAGCTAAAGCATGATTCTTCATCCAGAGTTCTCTTACTTCACTAAATGCCAAGTGTGGATGAAAAAAAGAGCTGATTTACAGAATGATGTGAAATGGTGGTGTTTTCTTAATGTGTGAGAGAGGTCAGTAAGTTCTCAAGTGACATTAACAATAAAGAAAAGATATTCTATGACTATGTAGTATGCCCATTAAAGGTCCCAAGAAGCCATAACTTTCAGTGAATGTCCAGCAAGTGGACGTATCACCATGGGGACCCTAAAGTTATACCCATGAAATTATTACAATATATGCCATCCTTATGGTGCATGTTGGGTCTTCCATTTTAAGGGGGAACTAGATCTGTTTTCCTTTGCATTAGCTCTCACCTAAGGGGTATTGACAGATCACAGATGCAATACCTTACTAATGTCTTCAGGTAACTGGGTAGCCCCACTATGAGGATCACTTCCTCAGATGGGCCTACAGTCTGAGGTTTCCTGGCCTACAGTTCAGATGTGGCCACGTGCTATCTCCTGGTAGCTAAATATCCTAGTGGGTACAGATCCATCAACTTCATGGATTTTAATCAGATTTTAAACAGAGATTTAACTGTCCCAAACCAATATACAAACCAATAATAGTATCAGGAGTTGAACAAAGATAGATGATTATAGACTGATCTTTGATATAATTCCAGGGAAGTTTTGCAGACAGACTTCAGCATCCACTAACCACATGAATGTGTCAAGTTTCCTGGTCCATAGTTGCTGATTCTTTATGTAACACAATAAACTCCTAAAGATCGCTTGCTGAATTCAAACTTAGATACAGAAAGAAACCAGAGCAGAGAGTGGCCTAAGAAGACCCAGCTAAGCAGCTCCACTCCTCACCCAGGGAATCTCATGCACCCAAATGACCAATAGTCTCAGGTTCGAGGCCCCTCAGAGGACAATCTACCATACTCGTAATTGATACTCTTCTATTTTGACTCCAGTTGTATTAAATCTCACTAAACAAAAGTTTAGATTATTTTCTCCGAGCTGTCTCATCCCTTCACTTTATACTCATGCCAGACTCTGAGTCTCAGATCCTGAACACTTCCATGTCACATCTATCATCCTGTCCCCAACAGGCATACAGCTACCTGACATTCTTTGCCTGACCACAAGCTCTAATTCACCATGACAACAGGCATGTCAGCAATTGTGAAGACCAAAGATGGTGACTGGATGGCTCAAGGGGCCCACTGTGACTGCATCTTTGTCAATTACCTCATATCCCTACCATCCAGAAAACGTGGATTAAGAATATAGATTGAAAAATGTTTAGGATAATACCTTTTAAACACAAACTGTTAAGGTAGATGATACACCCAAGAGACCAAGCTTACCTTCCCAGGAAGCACTTGGGGAACGTGGTCAGTTTTCTTTTTCTGTCTTTGATCAGATTTCCCTGCTTGCACATCATTTTATACAATTTCTCACCCTGCTCGGAGATCATTACCCAGGTATCTTGCTCCATTCCTAATTTTAAACCTATGAAAAGGAAATAACAGGCATCATGTTAATGCTCTTCTACATACAATTTAATTTTAATGAGCCAGTTACATCACATAGTAAATCAAGGTGTACATCGCGCCTCACCGCATTCTCATAATTTCCCCATCCTCTGTTCTCATAGGAAGCAAGAATTTTCACAAAGCAAAACAGCTCCCACTTTATGCACCCACCTTTCCGACGTTCTCTTTCTTTCAAGATAGCTTCAAACCATTCATGCTTTTCTTCAGGGCTTTTAGCCATGCATACAAACCATTTATTTTTCGCTGTGTTGTGTATCTTCCACCCATTCACAACTATGTGCCCACTGCTGTGAAAATCAGCTGAAAAGTAACAATTGAAGACCAATCACTACAGAGCAATATGTATTACATCAGCATGAACAGGCAATTCCTGATGAACGATACTCATATACTATACACAGGAAAGTTAAGGAAATATTTATAGGGTAGGTATGTTCATGGACAGTCATGTTTATTAATGGAACATATCTAACTCAGAATACTGATATATTACATGTAATTAGATATTGTATATTAACATATTTTAACCTATGTCCAAAGATATTTATGATTTTTTGAAAATAATAAAGCAACTTTAAGGCATCTTTCAATAACCAAGCATTTTAGATATTAAATTCATTTTAGCTTTCTAATATTTCCTAGAAATATATTCTAGGTTTCAGAAAAAGGACAGTGTTGCTGAACAGATAAGTTTATATTACTTAATGAATGTTGCAGGGCAATAAAGTCAGCAAAAGAATGGTGTACAAATGTAAAACAAAACAAACAGAAACAGATGCTATCACTACACCAAGATGGGATGGAATCTTGGAGCCCACACCACTCCACATAATAAAAGTAGGGAGAGAGCAGTGACAGAATTTGTCCTTACTAGTCAGTCATGACCACCAAGCAACGGCTCCAAGATGGAGAAGTGAGGGACAGCCTGATTCAGGGAGGTCGTTTGTGTCCCGTAAGGTATTAGGCAGCAGCAGCCAGAGCCGAGCACAGCAATGTGAATGAGCTAGAAACACCCAGGTGCTGCTCCCCCTGGCTTGGCATCTCTTCTGTCAGGCCACACATTTCACTAAGGTTTGAAGGGCAGCAGTGTTCGTGGTGCTCACTCCTTTTCCATTCTGGCCAAAGCACCATGCTATCTTCTGTTAACTGGCTGATCCCCAGAATGCACTCCAGAGTCACTACATGCCCGTGTCCTGTCCTTTAAAACATCCCAGTCATGTCTGCATCAGTCAAATTATACCAGACCCTGGTTTGTGTTGTATATATGTACGGTGAGCCCAGAAACAGCAACGTTTGGGAGAACAGAGCCTCAAATTTGTAAAAGGAGCTTTGGGGACTCGTTATTTTTACTTAATTCATATTCATAGCCAATTAAAAATAGCTCACAGTTATGGGTTGTGGGTTATAAGATTATGGGTTAGCTAGCTTTAAGGGGAATATCAAAATGACTTTATAATTACTCTAGACTTTTACTGAGAATGAGTGGGAATAAAACCAAAACACATTTTTCTATTAAACAATATTTGCAACTGTTCCTTTATGTTTGTCACCAGACAAGGTCCTTACATGTGAACTGTGCTCCATTGTTTAAAAGATCCCACATTCGTGCCTGCTGTACCCCCCTCCAGACAAAGAAATCTACAATAGCTATGTTCAACCTACATGAGAAACTCTAGACCCACTTTAACATTGAGCTCATCATAATCTTCCCACAGCTAATAGTAAACTCAGCTAATAATATCTATTTCTGAAGACTGAAAGAATCGATCTTCTCAAATAACACACCACCTGCTGCACAAACAGCATTGGGGACAATCAGATTGTATCATAACAACTGAAATAAATTAGTGTGTACATGTGTACACACATGCGTCATGGATGCATGACACCTGCTAAGACCAGCAGAAGAAGCTGGATAGATCCCCTGAAGCTGGTCTTAGCGCACTTACAGATGGAGTAAAAGTTACAACATGGGTGTTGAGTTCTCTTAAGATCAGCAAGTGATCTTTCCTGCTAAGCCATCTCTCCAGCCCTGTGTCATACGATTTTAAATGGAAGAATAATTATAATCCATTCAATGTTCAGAAGAGAATTGTTTTCTGTTATTTTTTAAACTATTATTTGTAATTGTAAACTTATATACATAGTTCTTACATATATGCATAGTATGGAGCCTCAAGAATGAGTATACATATTTCATAAGGTAATTAACATATACAAAATAAGAGGTGCTTCTCATTTACTTTAAAATGCAATACTCTGTAAGAATACATAACCACAGCACATTGTTCAAAATATTCCCACTAGGAAACTTGTTCATAAAGATCGTTCTCACTAAGGCCAAGGAAAAGGTCAATAGCCTTTCTCCTCCATGGGTTTTATTTGGTTTTGATTTGTTCTGTTGCTAGGATCCAACCCAGGGCCTCTCTAGTGTTAAGCAGTCACCCAATTACTGAGATACACTCCCAGCTTCTTTGTCCTCTTTAAGAATTAAAAATATCGGGCTGGGGATTTAGCTCAGCGGTAGAGCGCTTACCTAGGAAGCGTAAGGCCCTGAGTTGGTCCCCAGCTCCAAAAAAAAAAAAAAAAAAAAAAAAAAAAAAAAAAGAACCAAAAGAATTAAAAATATCTTCAAATGAAATAACAGTTAGGTGATTAACACATAAGTTCATAAGCTTCCATGGGCCTAAAAGATTAATTTTATAGAAGACATGCAAAGGAGAATCGAACTTAACCCCCACTCATTAAATGTGGAATGTTCAAGTTCAAAAATCCACCACATCTGATTTCTTATAAAACCAGAAATATTCAAAGGTCAAACCCAAACAAGTCATGAATGACTCTGAAGCCATGTGATCTGGGAGTTCCTTACATTAATTCAGCACCCAGCCATTGACAGGGATGGAGTTCTTCCAAAAGTCCCCCCTATGAACTTCAGTTGGTACACTGGTAGCCATTTATACACTTGTATTTTAGTAAGATGGATACTATCCAAGCCCTGTATACACATGCTACAAAAGAGGGAATCACCAAAATATCTGTTCAAAACATCAAATATTAATAATGATAGCTCCATAATGCACCCAGCCCTTGCTCTGATGATCAACAATAAATTATCAATTCTAAAAGAAAACTTAACATTACAACCCATTCAGATGAATATTTCATGTCAAGAAAATTAGTTTTGGAATAAATCTTTTATTTTATCAAATAATACAAAAAAGAATTCTGGTATACAACACCACATGGAATATTACTTAGAACAAAAATGGGGAGGGAGTTCAAATATTCCTTTAAAACCCACAAATGTTCTCATCTCTCAAATTTTTGGTACACTAAGATTTCTTTACATAACGTAAAAAAATTGGTTTAAGATGTTTTAAGATGTATTAGAAAAGATTATGCTTTTTACACCCTACTTAACATAGCAAAATTATGAGGTTTTAGTTAAGAATGTATTTAGGGACATTTAGAGGGCTCAACAGATGAATAGGTTCCCTACACAAGCCTGCATTTGTGAGTTGGGTCCTTGGACCCACAGAAAGAAAGGGCTGACTTCTGTGTGTTCTGGAGTTCTTTGCACTCTACACTTACGCCCTAACTCAAAGGCACACCATACATGTATAGCAGCAGCAGTAGTAGTAGTGGTGGTAGTGGTGGTAATAATAACAGCACAGAAATTATTCTACCCAACATGTACAAAAATTACTTTTGATCAGGTATCCTCATTTATTCAATTAGCTCTTATAAAACGACTGAACACTATGTGCACTTGGTGAGCACAAATGGGAAAATGACGAGTAACGTTAATGCTTCTATTTAAGTGAATATTTAAGAGTTTGCATTTTTCAACATTTAAAACATACATGAAAGAAATTATTTTAAAATCTCATTCAAAACGCAAAGCTTAAATTCAGTAATATACTCAATACCTTAAGATGGTTCTAAATATTTATACTAAAACAATGGTTGCACAATTTTCTATTTTAAAGTGATTGGACTTTTAAAATATATCCGAGGCAAAACAAAGCAGTAGTACAATGCTTGCCCAGCCTACGTGTGAAGCTAAGTTTGACACCCATCACAAAATAAAGTGGAAAAAACAAACAAACACACAGATGGGAAAAGTATCCTAGAATAAAACTTTCCAGTCGTACCACATTCAGATGTAACCACTGTATTCAAACCTGTGGTTTGCCCAATGAACCATAAACCACACTTTTAAAAAGTCTGCTGCCTTCATTCATTCTCTCTGCCAAACCACATGCATAAATTTGTTCTTCAAAGAGATTTTGAACTTACTAGAAAAGCTAATCAGTGGAATTTCACAAATGTTTTCGCTATTGCTATTAATTGGGTATTTTATAACATCACGAACAAACTACTATCCCCAGCAATAATCCTCAAAGAGAAACTAAATTAAAGTCACTGAAATGAATGCTGGAATCCAGATAATGGGTGGATGGCGATCTGGCTACACACTAAATTACTAATATCCTCACTCAACAGGACAAATACCATGGAAGACAACTGGCCAAACTCTTTCACTTTGGAAGAACATACTATCAGTTCATCTATGCTATGGTGTGACCATAATAGAATACAAGTTGTTAAGAATTCTAAACAGAATTTATCATAATTATTTACTAGGGGGCTGAAGATTTAGTTCAGTAGTAGAGCTTTTCACTCATAGGTGGAAGGCCCTGGGTTTATAAGAATAATTGAGTTATGTTTTATGTGTCAGTTGAAGGCTAAGCAAGTGTCACACCAGACACAGATATTTCTCCTGCTAGTTTTGAACGAAATCAGGGCGATCAGGTGTCTGATGGAGTTTCTTTCTCCAGGAAGCATTTTGTCTACACCTACAGTGTATAACAACACTAATTGCTTCTATGATTCAAGTAGACCAAAACTTTCCCATCTGGTTTTCCATCAGAAAGTCCAGGCATCCTCAAAACTTTATCTCAATTCACTCAGTTGTGATCGTGATAAAGTACCGCTGCTGAGTTGGTTTGGATAATTGTGGATAAGGCGGATATCCGGATAAGCCGGATATTGCGGATAAGGTGGATATCCGGAAAGGCAGATAAGATAAGCAGATACTTGGCAGTGGTTATCACGAGTCTGGCCCAGATCTTTCAGAACCATAGGTTCTCATTAAAATCTGAGTTCATCGAGAAGCAATGAAGGCTCTGTGATAGGAATGACCAGGGAAATAGGAAAGGAAGAAAGTTGATGCAGCAGCCCTAAAGGCTCGCTGAAAAGGCAGCTTCTGAGATCAGCCCCAAGGCCAGCTTCCGAGGCATGGATACCAGGGCCGCATGACTGAACCGTGACCCCTGCTCTCCACCCCATGACTGAGGCCTGGACCCTGCTCTCCACCAAACAACAGAATGTTCCACAGTGACTTTGTTCTGGCATCTGGGCTCAAGTCTCCCAAAATACTGATGAATTTCATTGCTTTTGAGATCTTGTTCATCCTCTATGTTCGAATTCCTAAAGAGGAGAGGGTGCACACCTCCAGGCCTTCCTATGTACTTCCTCAGAGGAAGTGAAAGAAGGCATTCATTTGTAACTTGAAGTGCTTTCCATTCCCTGTTTTTTAATCATTAAGACAATGAGGTCTGTTTTGTCTCTTTGTAAACAAATTCCAAAGACAAACTTCATGTCATGCACCCAATAGTAGCTTTCACTCCCAAGTCTCTCTCTCCCTCCCTCCCTCCTTCCCTCCCTCCTTCCCTCCCTCCTTCCCTCCCTCTCTCCCCCTCTCCCTCCCTCTCTCCCCCCCTCTCTCTCTCACACACACACACACACACCACACACACGCACAACCTCCCTCCCTACAGAACAAGAAGAAATGAAAGTTCAATTGTGTTGCTCATATACTCCCCAGAGCATGGTCAAAATCCCAGTGGCCAACCTTAAAGACATCTGAGGCCTTCTCTCCTTGCTCCCCTGCCAAAAGTCATCAATTGTGGGAAGCTATACTGCAACATCCTGATCACAGTTGTTAAGAGTTCTCTCCTCCGTGGTTTCCTCTCTAGGCTGTTACTTTAGGGGGGATTGGAGTGGGGTGGGAGTAGCAGTTGTCACAGCAACAGAGAAGCTAATGAAGGCACTGTATAGTCTGAAGTAGGTGAACAGACAAATCACATACATTATATACACATACTATGGTATTATCTAGCTACTGATAAGGAATTCTAGTCAGAGTGACAAGAAATCCTTAGTCCCACTGCTTTGCTGGATATGAAGAGAATTAACTCTACCTGACAGGTAAATTTAGCTATCTATTAATCTATTTTATATGCTCTTATCATCTTTCCTAATGCAAATTGAAATTATAATGAAAATCACTGGAGAAAAATGTGATTCAATTTACAAATCCTTCACTTTGGGTATATAACCTTTTTTTTTTCCCAAATGATAAACGTAAAATGCATTTTAACTTTGTTTTACTTTATAGTTGTGACTAATCATATTTTCATAAACATGTTTGTAAAGGTCAAATTTTCAAGAATAAAGTTTACTTCCCTTTAGTAATAAGAAGCAATCTAGCACTTGGAACCACAAAGATCATCCCCAGTTTCCCTCTGCAAGGCAACTGACAATCAAGCCACATGTAACCACTGCATAACAATGCACACCTACAGTCATTTAGATTCTACGGTTAAATGTTATAGAATGAAATTACCATGCTAATAAAATACAACTTAAAGAGAATCAATTCACTCAGTAGACATTGTCTGCACCTGTCTTTTATACTCCCAAATACAAAGTTGCTAATGTCCTATAGCATTAAAGCAAAATAGGCATACTCAGACAGAGCACAGCAGTTATTTTCTTTTCAAATAGTATCTTCCAGCCAACACCATTTACAAGCTAAACAAGGATCCTGCACATCTACATCTCCCCTCTCTCCCCAACCTACTCGTCATACCTAGCAAGGCATGCCTAAGCTTTGACGGGCAAATTATGGCATCAGAAGTGTGCTCACCTGTACCGTCATCCACATTCTCCACTTCCATCACCTCGGTATTGATCCGCCCTCGGAAGACATACCGATGCCCATCCGTGGATGCCTTGCTATTCTTCAGCCGTCTTAAATAAATGAAACCACAAGGCTTTTGTTACTAACTTAATATGGATCTTAAAGTTCTTTGGAAGAAAGTCTCGAATTGGTTAGTATCATAAAAAGTCTGGGGAAGTTGATTTTACTCAAATCTTCTCCCTCACAATGGTGCTGGTAAGTTGCTGTGCAGGCTGGGAGGAGGGAAAGTGAAGCAGGATCTCATGTATCCTAAACAGGCCTAAAATATGTTATATAACAGAGCACGACCTTGAACTTCTGATCCTACTGCTTCCAGTTTCCAATTGCTGAAACTACAGGTGTGCATGACTACACCCTATAGAGGGAATTCTGAAATCTTTGTTTCTTAAAAAAAAAAAAACACAGAGAAATATTGTAAGAATATGTTTTCATTTTAGTCCCAGGTGTGGGGATGTGGAGCAGTTTCAGACTGTCCATAGTAGCTGACTGTGATTTGCCTAATACTCAAGCAGAGGTATAATTTTGCCAGCTACAGATAGTTTCTGTGATGGTGTGAGGGTTGGAATTCTGTGAACTTATCAAGATAGAGACCTGGTAGACAGTGTTGGTGGGGGGATCGTTGATCATTCACGGGGCATGGTTGTGGTTTGCTAGTCAAAAGGAGAAACAAAAGAAGAAAGAAATTAGATTCAGATAGCTCTCCCCAACCCTATCCTTTTTTCTCTCCTATCTAGTGATAGGCAGTGAAATCAGGGGGATGAAGGGCGGGAAAAAGGAGGCCCACAAAGTAGCAAAGACCAGCTACAGGCAAAAAAAGAAAGAAGGAAATTAAATTCGGACATCTCTTTCTCTTTCCCTTCTATCTTTCTTTCTCTTGTATCTAGTGATAGGTGCTGAAACTGGGGGTAAGGTGGTGGGGATAAAGGATAAGAAAAAGAAGAATCAACTACAGTACCCTGTTTATTTGATGCTGGGCCCCTAACTCAGACTTCTTGCTTTCTATAAAATATTCTACCAAGTGAGCTACACCACCAGCCCTTTATGCATATGAATTAAAACAACACTAAACTAAAATAAAGCATGAAACTAAAGACTATATAGCAGTAGTGGTGTGGTCATGCACATTTCGTCAATGTGAGACTTCAATACCGTGAAGCCTAACTGACAGATGCTGGAAGTTGCTCATTTTAATGCTACATTTGAGTTCTCACACCTCTGATTCTCAATTTTCAATAGCTGAGAATTGTTTTTCAAGACCTGGCAAGCAAACTCTATTAGTTCTTCTGATTCATCTTCAGAGAAACTGACCTGCTGGAAGCTCATATGTAGAGTGACAACTCAGATGCAAAAATATGTCCTGGGCCCTAGAGACGACTTAGCAGATAAGAGGATTTGCTGCTCCTACAAAAGTTCTGACTTCAATTCCTAGAAGCAACATGGTTACTCACAACCTCTGTGACCCCAGTTCCAGAGGATCTGGCACCCTCTTGTGGCTGAGAGGGCACTAAGCAACCACACAGTATACACACATACAGGCAGATTTAAAACTTACATACAGAAAAAGAAATTACTTTAAAAATGTGGGATGCTTCTACTGTTTTTATATGACCACAGTATACTTGTTAAACAAGACTTTTAGTACATTTTCAATATTCCTAAAAGTCTTATTTATTTTTAAATTAATCGACATTAATTTAAATTAAAAGCTTCACCCAGATCTACCGATGACCACCTGCTGTATCAGAGAACTACACAGTTACATATCAGGATAATCAGACTGGATGGAGGTGTTTTTCTCTTTTAATTAAGCAGTAAAGGATTAACAAAAGTATTCAAAATTTAAAACCATTCGAGTCAGTCAACAGACTTCAGTTGACCTAGTTTGGAATCTGACTCAATGGCTAAAGTCTGGATAGAATCTAATTCATGGAAATAAAGATACTTAATTTTATAATGGAAGAGCTAGTCATACCGTGCCCATCCACTAGCCCCTCCTCCCCTCCTCTCTTCTAAGTACTGACCTTCCTTGAGGTAGGCAATGGAAACATCTCTGCATACTTCCCCTCCCAGACCTCCTTCCATGGAAAACAAAGAGCTGGTTAATCGGTCCTGACCCCTCATCCACAGTTAGCAGTCCTTCACTTCACTACTAAAATGACAAATGAATTCATCTGAACAGAGAGCCTGTAGCCCATAGCCATCACCACTACACACTCTAGTATGACTTGGATAACAATCTCTAAATGTCCTCTGCTACAACTCCTTAATAAATGCTCTTAATCAGAAATTTAGGCCATATATGTCAGAGCCTCCTGGGTCCCCTGCAATTTTTCACCCCCCTTGTCAGACCCTTCTGGGTCTCTTGCAGGGTTTGACCCCTGCTGAGCCCTGCTGATGCATGTGGAAACCTTTTGTTCCTAACAAAGGAGCAGTCTGGCCTGGTACTGACACACCTGGGTGGTGGTCAATTCGTTCCTGCCTTTTGTCTTCTCGGTCTTTGTCTTTGAGATTTAGGCTGGTCTTCCAGGAGTTTTCCCTAGTTTATTCAGGTCACATAGTCAGTCTTTTGTTACTGAAGTCTCAAGCCAGGGTTTCCCACTATGCTTCCCAGATATTTTCTACCTGGTATACTTGGGGTATATATTTTGGTGAATAAAGTTAGAGGAGGCCCTTCCTCTTCTGGCTTGACACGCACGAATAACCTGTGTGTGTGTGTGTGTTTCTTTAATCCCGCAGGCTTTCGCCCGATTCTCGGTACCGGATCTGTGCAGGCGCCGACAAATGGAGGTTCCACCGAGATCGGAGAAGAGAGGATTACTGACGGGATGTCCCAGAAGCCAGGCCGGCATAGAAGAAGGGACGTATTGGGTGAGTGAATAGCGAAAAGGAAAATTTTCGCACCATGGGAACTGCAAGTTCTACTTCACAACTGGATCAGACAGTTGCTTTACTTGAACATCAGGGAATTGGTGTAAAGGAAAAAACAGTTAAAGAATTTATTAAAACCTTAGAAAAGACTAGTCCTTGGCTTGTTCATTCAGGAGGACTTAATATTCCTGATTAGGAACAGGTTATGAGAGATTTGCAAAGAACGCTCCGGAGATATGGCCCCGAGAGCATTCCTGACGCCACGCTTTCTTTGTGGAGATTGGTCAAGGATGGTCTCTTGAGCACTAATGTTAAAATAAGGGGACAGATGTCAGAGATAGAAAGAACATTTGGAGCAGCACAAGATGATGCCTCTCGTAGGTCCTTACAAACCTCTGATTCAGATCAGGATTCTAGCTCAGAGGAGGAAGGAGAGACATCAGTAGAGGAAATAGAGGTGCCTAAGAGGAAGATTAATAAGCACAGGGCCACTGAGAGATCAAAATCTCGTCCCCCTAGTGTAAATCCCTTCTTTACAGGAGAGGGAGCTACTGCTCCTCCTGACTATGAACCCTATTCTTCCTTGGAGTGGTGTTGTGAAGACAAGGCTAACAAGGAGAGGGGTAATTTTCCCTGAGCATCCCCTTGGACAAGGAGCAGTGTATCCTGTTGTTGAGGTCCCTGACCCAAGCAATGCGGATCAATCCATCAGACAGCATGCTCCTCTGAGTTTTAAGGAGTTGAGAAACCTGAAAGAGGCAGTCTCTGCTTATGGTCCCCTCACTCCCTTTAACTCTGCCATTTTTGAGTCCTATGTTGCATCCACTCTGACTCCTGGAGATTGGCAACAGTTATGTAGGGCAGCATTGAGTGGGGGCGACTTTCTATTATGGAGGGGAGAATTTCAAGAACAATGTGTGCAACTAGCTAGACTTAATGCGCAAGCAGGGTTCCCCCAGAGAAATCTAGAAATGTTGACAGGAACAGGGCAATATGCAACCCTTCCAGCCCAGATTCAATAAGCCCAGATTCAATATGATCCTGCCGTTTATGCTCAAATTTCCACAGTGGCAGTTAGAGCTTGGAAGGCCCTGCTCAATAAGGCAGCCGGAGAACAATTATCCAAGGTAGTACAAGGACCCTCGGAACCTTTCCAGGAATTTGCGGATAGATTATTACAGTTGGCTGGGAGGCTGTTTGGAGATATTGATACTGCTATGCCTTTAGTGAAACAATTGGCATATGAGAATTCTAATAAACGACCGAAGTTAAAATTAACCACGGGACAGTTGAAGCCATTGTTTGATATTTTAAAGGGCGATTCCTCTCCAAATTCACCTAGACAATTAACTCCAGAAGCTCGTGAATGTTTAAATTTAGTACAACGGGCTTTGGAAGAGGCTCACCTTAATTATATTGATTATTCTAGGCCTCTTTTATTCTTGATTTTCATATCTGCTTATTCCCCTACAAGACTTTTTTGGCAAGATGGGCCTTTAACATGGGTTTATTTACAAGCTTCACCTGCGAAAATAGTGATGGCTTATCCTCAGGCCGTTGCTCAATTACTGTTTAAGGCTCAAAGAATTAGCTTACAGACTTTTGGTAAAGAACCAGATCTTATTATTACTCCCTGTGCCAAAGAACAGCTACAACATTTAGCCCAGGGACTTACAGATTGGGCTATTTTAATGTGCACAATTGTTAGTCGATTTGATAACCATTATCCTGATAGTAAGATTTGTCAAACTTTCAAAATGCACCCAGTAATTTTTCCACGAATTATTGTTAGTTCTCCTTTACAAAAGGCGCATTTAGTATTTACTGATGGTTCCTCCAATGGTAGTGCTGCGGTAGTGTCTGGAGGGAAGGTAGAGGTTATAAAAATTCCTAATTGTGAATATCCTAGTAAGATCACCAGTGGAAGGGGAAGCCCTTGGTCCTGCTAAGACTGAACCCCCAGTGAACGTGATTGTTTCGGGGAGGGCGGCAATGGAGGGAGGATGGGGAGGGGAACACCCATGAAGAAGGAGGGGGAGGGATTGGGGGATGTTTGCCCAGAAACCGGGAAAGGGAATAACATTCGAAATGTAAATAAGAAATACTCAAGTTAATAAAAAAAAAAAAATCCTAATTGTTCTGCACAGCTAGCAGAATTGAAAGCCTTACAATTAGCCTTGGTTATGTTTCCTGATGAACCTTGTAACACATACACTGGTAGTGCATATGTGTCTCAGATTGTTTCACCCCTTGAGACCGCTGCCTTCGTTGCTCTTGTTTCATCCATTTGTGCCTGCTTATTACAAGTACAGGCTTTGCTGTGGCAGCGTCGGGAACCTATTTTTGTGGGCCATATAAGAGGTCATTCCATGTTACCTGGCCCCTTAGCACAAGGCAATGAATTGGCTGATTCTTATACTCAATCTTCAGGTTGCTATGTGTTAATGAGTAATACTGCCTATGATAAAGCTTTACAAATGCACAGAAAATTTCATCTTAATGCTAGTTCTTTGAGGTTTCACAATGGAGTAACTAAAGAACAAGCAGCTCAAATAGTCAATGTCCCCAGTGTGCCCCATTTATTTCCTCTCCCAATTTGGGAGTTAACCCAAGAGGGTTACAACCTAATGATATTTGGCAAATGGATGTTACCCATATTTCTTCCTTTGGGAAGCTACTGTTTGTCCATGTGTCTATTGATACCTATTCTGGCATGCTCTTTGCCTCTGCTCATAGTGAAGAGAAAATTAAAGATGTTAAAAGTCACTGCTTACAGGCCTTTGCCTTTATGGGAGTCCCAGGACAATTAAAAACTGATAATGGTCCAGCATATACTAGTGGGCCTTTTAAGAAATTTTGTGAGGATTATGATATTGTACATAAGACTGGGATTCCTTATAATCCTCAAGGACAAGCCATAGTAGAAAGAGCTCATTTGACACTTAAGAATTATCTTGAAAAAACTAAAACGGGACCAGAACTCCCCACCTGCTAAACTTACCTTTATTACCTATATTTTAAATTGTGTTAGTAGATAAGAATAATTGTTCAGCAGCAGATAAACATTGGAAAGGAAAAAGACATAAGGAAGGTCTGGTCCGTTGGAAAGATTTGACCTCAGGATTATGGAAGGGACCTGACCCTGTCTTAGTTAGGGTTAGGGGTTCTGCTTGTGTTTTTCCTAGAGATGCTGGAGCACCCATTTGGGTTCCTGAACATTGCATACGTCCTGTCTCCACGGAATCCGGTACCGATGGAGATCGTGATCCTGATACCAGTGGGAACAAGGAGCACACTTCAGCCAGCAATGATCTCCACCAATAGCACCCCAGAAAAGGCAGCTGTCCTGTCTGCTGACACCAAGATTCAGCTCTTGTGGTTCGGGTCCCTGGAGTCATTCCTGTGACCTTAGAGGAAGATGGAAGATTCCCCCTCATCTTTTGTCATCACAGAAATTCTGGTGTTGCTGCAGTCATTGTGTCCCATCCCACCGCAGCCTGCGCTCCGACCCTCTGTGCACCGCTGCTTGCCAGAGAAGACTGGACTCCAGCTGTTACCCCTGCCCCCCTCATCCCCCTGGTGACTCTTGCTGCCTTAACTGGTGTTGTCATTTTGCAGTCTGTAGCTTCACAGGAATGCCATCTGCATGAAGTTGCTGTGGACCTGCCCTGGTTGTGCAGATCTCAGACATGGTTCCATTGCCTGTCAGTTGTTCCAGAGAAGAATGGCTGATCCTGAACTGTCCTGGGAAAGACTTTGGCATTTTCGCTGCTATTGTAGCAGCCATTTCTGCTGCAGCCATTGTGTCTGCAGTGTCTGGAGTTACCCTCCCCCAATCTATTGTTAGGCAAGCACAGTGGGTGAACTTTCTGGAGCAGTTGCTAACAATTGGGAATTCTAAATTTTATTACAGGAGCGACTTGACAACAGCCCTTGGTGTTATGGCCCTCTGAGTTTGGCCTTAGGGCCCTTGTGCTTCTTATCATATGTGCAAACAGCACTTCCAGTCCTGGGCAGCAACGAAGCATGTGTTGTTCTCCATGATAGGAGACAAACCTTCTGCCCAAATTGGGCTCAACCTTCACAAGAAGCAGTTAGCTGACAACGGGCAACTCTTTGGGACCAGGCTTTGCCTAAAGCAGGAAATTCTGAGGCTGGCAGAATATTCCAATGACGGGAAAGAAGCTTGTTATCTCAAAGCGACCTAAGACAGGCTGCTGCTTGGAATTATTATAGGGGGACTTGCTTAATAAAAAAACAAATAAAATAGGGGGACTTGTCAGAGCCTCCTGGGTCCCCTGCAATGTTTCACCCCCTTTTTCAGACCCTTCTGGGTCTCTTGCAGGGTTTGACCCCTGCTGAGCCCTGCTGATGCATGTGGGAGCCTTTTGTTCCTAATAAAGGACCAGTCTGGCCTGGTACTGACACACCTGGGTGGTGGTCAATTCGTTCCTGCCTTTTGTCTTCTCGGTCTTTGTCTTTGAGATTTAGGCTGGTCTTCCTGGATTTTTCCCTAGTTTATTTAGTCGGTCTTTTGTTACTGAAGTCTCGAGCCAGGGTTTCCCACTGTGCTTCCCAGATATTTTCTACCTGGTATACTTGGGGTATATATTTTGGTGCATTGATAAGCAGCTTACACTTGAACATCCTCTAATCTCTCAAGAAAGTAGCCTGATATGAAGATTCAAAGCAAATTTGTTTTGTGTGATGGAACTGCACCTCTGTGTACATTCATTCTGTCATTACTATCTTCTGACCATATGTTCTATGTTACCAGGACAATGTACAGTGGTAAAACGTTGTAAATAATGCTAAAATCCAATGACAGGAGAAGAAGTAATAAACTGTGATTAATCAAATAGGTTATCAATGCAGCAATACAGAACTGGATATTCATTTTGGAAACTGATGAATGGAAAAGATAAATAGAAAAAAATCTAAATATACTGTGATTTATCTTAGAAAGTCATCAAGCAAAACTAAGTAGCATCTCATTCATTGGAATCACATGCTACACCATAAATCATCTGTACACTAGTCTCTCCTAACATTGATAGCACTAAAAGGATCCAAAGAAGATGCCTAATTTAACACATCATTCTTCAAAGAGTGCAAGTGGAAATCTGAAATGAATGCATTGTCCTTGGTTCTTGTGATTACAGTATTATGGGATGTTTAGAGGATTTCAGTTTACTCTGCTCTCAAAGTAGCTCTGGGTCTCCTAAGGCCTATGTATGTTAAGGTGAAGCCTGTAAATGATGTGGGTTGTTCCTGGAATAGACAGTGCACAGGCCTCTCTAATTTTGGAAGAAAGGGGACCTCAGTCTAGTTCAGTGGTTCTCAATGTTCCTAACACTGTGACTGTTTACTGCAGCTCCTCATGCTGTCATGACCCCCAACAATAAAATTATTTCATTGTTACTTATAACTTTATTTTTGCTACTCTTATAAATCATAATGTAAATAGCTGATATGCAGGATATCTGATATGCGACCTTCAAAGGGGTCACAGCCCACAGGCTGAGAATTGCTAATCAGGTTATTCCCATTTGTAGCCACTGTGCCTTAAGGATATCTGCTAGACATACAGTAAGATTTTCCTTCCATATTACTTTTTCAGTTAATTTCTGAGAGACCATAATATCACATTGCACCAGCATTTTGTATACTGATGATAATATTGTGAAAGCTCTGGATTTACACAGGTATAAGCTCTCAGGACCGGATGATCAAAACGAAAGTTCAAATTCATAACTATTAGTGCTAATGAGCTTCAGGTACAGGCATAGGACTGGTGGCTCAGGTGTTAACAGGGAAAGGAATGTGGGCCGGAGGTTCTCAATGTGTCACCTATACAAATTCTGAAAATACTGTAGATGGTGCTAGAAGCAGACAGGACAGTGATTGGACACTGTGTTCTGTGAGTGATCAATTAGTAAAACATAGGAACCGAGTCTCACATTGCTGAATCTCCTGCAGATACAGGAAGAAATGGCTTAGAAGCAGAATTAGGAAAGGGGGAACACACCAACATCTCCCACAGGATATACCTTTTCTTGAGAGAGCTGTTGTGAGGAGGTCACAAGGGATAGTGACACACGGTTCTGACTATACCACACGTAAAGAGAACAGACAAGCAGGCTTGAGTGAAATGGGTTACTGGTAAGTTCTGGGATTCCTGTGGGGATCCTGTGAGGTGCAAATAATAATTCTAACATATAATTAATTTTATGAGCTTACCTGTGTTTTCTTTTGCAGTATACCAAAAGATTATCAAAAAGAAAAAACACCCTTTCTTGAATATTTCCGGAAGAAATTTTCATTAGGACTCCACACATGAGCATCTCAGTACAGGTGTCGGTAATGTTGGAACCCTGGGGCAGGAAAAGAAAGGATGATTATTTCTGATTATCTGATTAATATTATTATCTTTGTAGTGCTGGGATCAAATGAAGGGTGTCAAGCACAAGCTAGACAAGCACACTGCCTTACCTGCAAGCCTTGACTGACTTTTTATATGCAATTATTGTCTTTAAATTTCCGCTTGTTTTTTTTTTTTTTTTTTTTTTTTTTTTTTTATTAGTACTAACAGGTAGTCAGGACAAAGTGGTACACAGTGAAGGTGGTTACACTGAATGGTCTCTCCTTCCCATCAGTCTCCAGGTCAGTCTGCATAGAGACTCGAGGCCTACCCAGAGACAACTGAAGCTCCAGCAGTAGACATGCTAAAACAGGAAGGGAGACCAGCAGGCCTAAGCCTATAGGAAGAACCACAGACAACTCCAGAGATGAGAGAGAATTTTTCCCTAATTAAGAGCACACTAACTGATCATCCAATACCAAATGGTTAGCCTAGAAACTCAAGTATAACAGAGAAGAAGACACAATCACATGCACATGTGTACACACACACACACACACACACACACACACACACACACACACATTCACACACTTGCACACATATACATGTAACAACAATAACACAAAACAAGGAGGGAGGCCATGAATTTCAAAGGCAACAAAGAGGGGATATATGACAGGATTTGGAGCCAGGCAAGGGAAGAGAGGAATGATATAAATACATTTTAATGTCAAAAATAAAATAATTTTTAAGAAGCTTAAATGATTAGTGGGTATCAATCTAAAGATATCTAATTATAGAAAGGAGGAGACAACAGAAGGAAAATGGACTGGAGGGTGACTTAGTGGGTAAGAGCTTAGTTCCCAGCACCCAGGCCAGGTGGCTCACAAGACCTTTAGCTCCACCCCCTGGGGGATCCAATGCCTCTAGCTGATTCTTAAGGAAGACTACTAGCCCTGAGGGGAGAAGAGTGGCCAGAGAGAAGCAGCCACCCCCAGGCATCAACATAACTTAGCTGAGCACAGAGCTGAGCTCACAGCTTTCAACAGCACCACTGGGCTCCAACAGAGCTATGTCTGGCTCCCTTCCTACTCACACTTCTAGTCTGTTTGCTGCCACCCAGCCATCCACACTGGGTGGGGGCATTGAGTCGGATTTAAGAGAGAAAAATAAAAGAATCAAAGTTTTCAATAGGTCTCTCTAACTTGTCTCTGCAGCTAGAGTATTTCGGCTTTAAATGTGTCTAGTTTCTTTTAATCTATAGGTAAATTGCTGGATTTTGTTTAAATCAATGTTTCTATATTTTGGTTTTGATATTTAATATTCAGAACATTAGGTATAGTCTTATATTTCCACAATAATTATTGATAGGTTATTTCTCCAATGCCAATGAAATGGTCGATCTCAAAACAGATTAGATTAGATTAAAAGCAGGTTAATTAAGAAGCTGCAAGCGAGTTGACTTTTCCCAAGGATTGAGACCAGCAGAGAAGCCAAGGGGGTGGGGACAGAGAAAGGGCAGGAGTGCAGAGAGAAGAGAAGGAAGAGAGCGAGAGAGACCAAAATGTCTGGATTATATAAAAAGATCCTCTAGAGGAATAGTGGCCAGCTCCTGGGCTGGAAAGTTCAGGGTTGGGGATAGGGTTGCCAGGTAGGAATTGAGGGATGCTGGGAGAACCCGAAAGCCAGTTCTGCTTTGACATGTAAAATATGTACCTCAGTCCTTTGTGTAGTGGTTTGAAACCAAACAACTACTAGTATAGGTTTTACAGTCAGTTGCAAATAAAGCTAAATGAAAACAAACCTATTCTAAAGTCTAAAGAGGAAACTAATAAAGAGAAAGTATTATTGTTCCCACTTACTTATCTATGCTCCAAACATATCTTGTCTTAGAAAACCTCTTCTTTAAATTCCTTTTATCCTGATAGTCCAGAAAATATGGAGATACTGTAAATCATTACAGTTTGATCAACACTCCTATGTTCACTGAACCCAAATTACCATGAACGTGAACCTAGGTCTGCATCCAGTAGCATGATTTCTTATTACTCCCTTATAATTATATAATTCTTTATCTTGGGAATAACCACGATGAAATAGCATTTTAAAGAAAGCATGCTCACCAAGAATCAAGGACTTTAAGCTGAATTACTAAACAGTGTCATGTTAATGATAGTCCTTCATCAAAATACCTCATTGTAATCCAGAAATTACAGCTAAAACCACATAATGGATCCACTGAAAGTGGGGTGAAACTGAGTTCTATGAAATGAGTCAAGAGCCCTGATTAAGCTTCTGATAATCTTCTTGTCAAACGTATATTAATTATTGGTATATGAGCTCAGTAAGTCTAGTAGAGTGCTCTGAAACTCTCCACTTTCTGGCTGTGTCTCACAATGTACATTATCAACATTTTCTCACTGACAGTGGCCATTGCCATTCTCCTGGGAAGTAGTATAATAAACCGTGATGGCGTAAGGCATATCTTCAAAGATGAGCAGTTAAAGCATAAGTTGTATATTTTCTTGGCCATAGTTACTACATAAATGCTGAGAAAAACCTAATTTCTTTACTGCTCAAGGGCAGGTAGGGAAACAATACTTCAAAGAACCAGCTCTTTTTTTCCTTAGTTGCAAATTTGCAAACCTAAACCTCATTAGCTTATTGTTTTGAGAAATGGGTAACTTAATTATCCTAACTTGTTAAGTCAACAGAAAGGGAATCATAACTTTAGAAAAATGTTCAAACTCATAGCCACTGCTGAGGTGTGGTTAACACCCCAGAGGTTCATATCCTAGCGATATTGTATTAAGATAGGCTAGGCTGACCCCATGACAGCCTTCAAATTATCAGTTCAGAAGACTAGGCTTAAATTTCTGTTTCCAAGAACTGGGCAAGTCCAGGGAAGTCCAGACCTCAGATCCTGTCCCATCACCTGACCTGAGGCAAGGACAATAGGTCAGTAACAGTTTCCAGATTTCCCCAACAACAGTTTCAGACCCCTATACTCCAGCAATGGTTCTGGAATGTTCTGAGAGATAGAGTCAATGATTAAGATAGAGGTCAACTATTCCCTCCCTGGAATTCCTCTAATGTACCTTAAATCGGGCCTTCGAGCTTACTGGGATGTCTCCATCGTGGTAGATGGCAGACCCCGGCATGCTAAACTTCTGCAGAATAAAATGTTCTTTGTGTTTACATACTTTTTGAGTCCAGGGTATCATTCTTCTGTGAATCATGCACCCTTACAGCAAGACAATGTTGGTGAGTGGTAAAGATAATTAGGTCACAGGCACTAACCTCACAAAAGTTAAAGCATATCTTATGGGCTGGGTCACTTCCCATGAGAATGATTTATTAAAAGGGAACTTGATCACTTCTACCTTCTATGGCTCTACTGACTTAGCTCTTCTCATGAACTCCCATGCTGTTCTCTCATCTGCACGAAAGCTCTGGACACTTGAGCAGATAACTTGAACAAACTCTAGGCTCCCCCACACCCTGAGCCAAGTGACCAAGCTTAAGTATTCCCTTTAGTTGTTTACATTAATCAATATTTCCCAAAGATGAGTCACTGATCATTAGCCAAGGACTTGTACCTTCCTCCAGTCAAGTTAACCCAAATAAAATTACTACTGTCTTAGAAGTCTAAATAGAGTTTGGGATGGCATGCTAAAAGGTTTGAAGAAAATAGAGCCTACTTAGTTAGAGCTTTATTAGATTATCGGGAAGTTCAGGTGCTCCAAAATCATTTTCAAGTCTGATGCTGTAGATTTTCTATTGGTGATCTGATCTACACAGTTTCTGTAAAGCTAACTTTTATTTGAAAAGTCCATGACTGTCAAAGATAGAGTTACTATTTCTGTGATGAAACACCACGGGCCAAAGCAAGTTGTGAAAGAAAGGGTTTACTCAGTTTACACTTCTATATGGTAGTTGATCATTAAAGGAAGCCAGAGCAGGAACTCAAACAGGACAGAAACATGAAGGTAGGAGCTGATGCAGAGGCCATGGAGGAGTGCTTCTTATTGGCTTGCTTCACGTGGCTTGCTCAGTCTGCTTTCTTGAAGGATCTAAGACAACCAGTCCAGAGATGGCCCCACCTACAATAGTCTGGGTCTTTCCCAATCACCATTAATTAAGAAAAATGCCCTGTAGGCTTACCTACAGCTATTTTCTCAATGGAAGCTCCTTCCTCTTAGATAACTGTAGCTTGTGTCAAGTTGACATCAACCTAGCCAGCAAAATGGCTTGGACTCTTATAACTTAAGTAATTGTTATGTTTAATCTGCATTGTCAACTTGACCTGATTTGAAATCAAATGTGTAGCATGGCTGTAAAGGCATTTCTGGAGGTTCAATTGAGTGTGAAAGAGAGCAGCAGCCCATGGGCTGGGGCCTTGGACTACATGAAATGGGAAAACAGAAGAACACAGTGAGCATGCCAGCACATCCAGGTCTCTGCTTTATAACTGAGGACAGAATATGACTTGTCCCCTTAGCCTCCCACACCATGCCAGCATGCCCTTACTTCCTAAATCTGCTTTTACCAGAATTTTGTCATAGCAGTAAGAAAAATATCGAATAGAGTGAGATAGCCTATCACTAACTGACTTCATACACTATACAATAGGAAATTCTTAAAAATAAAATCCTACTGCCAAAACAAAGCTTCAAAATATTGCTTCATGTCTGCAGAACTTTTCATGGTATTCAAAGTACACTCACTCATTTCACTGAATCCTTGAAATCATCCACACCATCTACAAGTAAAGCCTTATGTAGATCCCTCTCCGAGGATGGGGTGGGAAGAGCACTCATGGAAGCTTAGACTAAACATCACGTCTCCTCAAAAGCTATGTTTTCCCCCCTGTTTCATATCATTGGGGAACAATAAGTTTCAATTATTTATGTAAATTCCACAAACAAGTGTGAATGATCATTTAGTAACACAAAGTCCAGGTAGTCAAATGATTTGAGAGAATTTATTGTAAAAGCAAAATTGCTTGCAGGGTCATGATAATATGCAGACCTTTAGTCCCAACACTTTGGTACCAGAGGCAGACATCCTGGTCTACCAAGTGAGTTCTAGGATAGCCAGGGCTACAGAGAGAAGCCCTGTCTTCAAAAGCAGACAAAACCTTTCTTTGATTAAAGGGGCAATGAGACACTGGATAATTGAATGAGAAGAATTTTCACCCAAAATTAGCAATAGTGCAAATCCAGCACTTAAAAGACTGGTGCTAGTCAAAGACATTTCAGTGACTGATGCAGGAATGCTATATCTCTGAGGTGGTCATGAGAGAGTTGTGTTGCGGGAACTTCACAAGGGGTACATTCTTAACACTCACCCAAGTTCCTAACTACAAAAGCAGTTCAAGGGACTCTGCCTTCTCTGAATATCATTGTACAGTCTTCATCAAAACTTGGACTCTCTTGACATCAGATTTATCCGTATAGATCAATAACTCTATTAACAATCCAAAATGCCTCTTTAACCCATTCCTGTTCTCTCTCAGGGTAGAGTTAACCCTGCCCAACCTGTACTTCTAGAGTATTCTCTTAAAAGGATACTATCTACTAACCTCTTAAAAAGAATGGATAGTTCCCCTCATCTCTATAGGGACTGGTGTACATACCAAGCAGCTGGCTCAATCCCACTCTGAGCTTCATGCTTCAACATCCTCAACTCAATTCTATGGCCATATCTCATTTATTCTTCTAAACCTTCTCAAGAACAGAGGGCATTAGCTCTATCAACTGTCCTATGTGACAGTTAAGCCCTTGCAGGGTTCCTGCATATTCAACTGAACTGCTAAAGCTCTACTGACTTCCGCAGCTTCAAGGCTCCACTCTGAATATTGTAAATTTAGGGCTGGCAGGCCAGCTTTCTATAACTATAAAGAATACCTGAAATCAATCACTTGATAAAAAGGAAATGTTTGGGCTTTATTTCATATCTTCCAACATCTGTCCTTGGCCACTTGGCCCCTTTGCTTCAGTCTATGATAAGATAGTACGTTACTGTGGAAGTATGTGTAGAGACAGGTTTGGTTTTTTTTTTTTGTTGTTTTTTGTTTTTTTTTTAAATCTCATTGTGGTGGTTTGAGTACACTTGTCCCATGGGAAGTGGCATTATTAGAGGAGGGGTAGCTTTGTTAAAGGAAAGAGGTCACTGTGTAGGTGGGCTTTGAGGGTTCAAACCCTACTTAGTGCTGGAGAAGCCTTCTTCTTGGCTGACTGCAGAAGTGAGTCAGTCTCCTCCTGACTGCCTTAGTATCGAAATGTAGAACTCTCAGCTCCTTCTCCAGCACCATGTCGGCCTGGATGCTGCCATGCTTCCCGCCATGATGATAATGGACCAAACCTCTGAAACTGTAAGCCAGCCCCAATTAAATGTTTTCCTTTATAAGAGTTGACTTGGTCATGGTGTCTCTTCACAACAATGAAAACCCTAACTAAGACACTTATAGAGGAAAGAAAATGAGGAAAGGGAGAAGGTCCTAACATCTAAGTATCCCCTTCAATGGCACACTTTCCAGTCACTAACTTATTTTCACTAGGCCTCACCTCCTAAAAGTACTACCACCTCCTAATAGTACCAAAGACTGGGAACCCAGCATTCAACACATGGGTATTAGGGAACATTCAAGACCCAAATTATAGCAACTGGCCTAATGTGAGCTGTTTGTAAAAATAATGCAATCCGTGGTTGTTCAAAAAAGCAATCATGTTTAAGCAAACCTTCTCTGTAGTAGACCTATCTTTTCGAGCTACATACTAGAAGGAAACCAAATTACAAGAGATTCCACAATACTGAAAAGAATCTCTGAAGTTCTTCTGGTAGAAAATGGCCTGGCAAATTATACTGGCAAATCCTGCAATTTTAGGAGTTTGGTTTTTCTTCTAGTATTTGACTGACAACAAAGTCACAAAAGCAAACTTGGCTCTATTTCTCTCATCCCAGCAGGACAACTGCTCTGCAGGAAAGGAATTATCATCATGAATCAACTGTAAAACACACAACCATTCTCTCTGACTGAAAGAGGCAGCATTTGTGCTGCAGGAAGGGTCACGCTGGGCACTCCAAATGGAAGACTATAGGCACAAAGGAAGCTAAGTTGGACCCCAGTTAGCACTTTTAATGATTCATCGCAGGGAGGGGTCAAATAGGAGACGTGTCTCAGGTCAGCACTGTTGATTACTTTGCATATCTGGCAGAATATAATTTTAGGTCTACTGATAACCAACAAATTGAAGAGAAGCATTAGTGAACAACTGATACCCAAAGATAAAAGTAATCTGTGCATGGACTTGTTGTACTTGGCTATAAAATTTTGTTTCTGTTTCCACACTTGCTTTTTTAATTATTATTATTATCTAAGTTGTTTATTACATGAAAAAAAATTGCTAGCCCAAAGATCGTGTTAAGTTACAGCCATTTTGAACCTGAATTTTAGCTTATTTTTACAGCAGAAGTGCCAGATCTTACCCTTGTGAAATAACTAGGATTTAACATCACCAATCACCAAAGGTGGAAATGTCTGACAAAGTCTCAAACAAGATCTTTATTTACTTTCTTATCTAAAAAAAAAATTTAATGACTCATAAAACTTGTAACATTTTTCACTTTGACTAGATGAACACCAGCAAATCATAGAGATTTCCTTCAGTTTAGAAATGAAATCAAAACTCAGACTGAGTATTAGCTATTAGCTAGACTGAAAGTGAAATTCAACATCAAATCTCCAATGCAAGAGTCTAACGATGACATCACAGCACATGCAATCTTTTATTATCCCAAGAATTCAGATTATGAACTGGTTGACCAAAATCAGGACAGGAAAAAGGGAACTCTGGTACCCCAAATTCTGAAGGGCCAAAGCGTGGAGGCACATGGCATTCATTGGTTCCATCACAAATGTCTCAGGTCAAGATGACTTCCATCCTACATGTGTGTTCAAGTGACATGAAAAGCACTTTCTGAGCTGACCATGGTCCACGGACTCCTAGAAGGTAACTACCCAGGGTTCTATGCACTGAGAAGGAGCCCTGCATGTGACTCCACAGCCGTATGAAACTGAAGAGTGGAGAAAAGTGCACATACCTCCCAGCCTTCAATGTGTGCCTGCCACTCTTCTAAGACTTCCAGTTTCTCCATCTGTCTCTTGGCCTCATTAATGTTGGAACAAACAGCTTTCATGGCTTGGAGGGCTTCCATCACTGCTGTGTAGTCACTGTGTTTCCGTGGGGTCCGCTTCAGTAATTCCTGTGGACACACAAAGATAAACCACCCTTTGATCTCCAGTACTCAGGTATAGCAGCTTCAGACTGACCAGGAAATGAAAAGGACAAAGACTGTGACAGTCAGTCTGCTAAATGACATCACAGCCTCCACTGAGATAGAGATCAAAAGCAAAAGGTCAAATCAATGACTGAGCGCTATTTTAATGCTCAGTTTTTGCAGAAACTGTGGCTTTTCCTCAAACTTACCTGTGTTTTAGACACAGAAGGAGGTTTCTTGATTCAAATCATCAACTCTTTCACCTGGATCACATCCTAGGTTTTATAAATCGGACTTCTGTTCTAACAGAAGCATATCTGTATAGGTTAATTTCCTTTATCTCAGATTCTTTTAACAGATCTTCAAATAGACAGACTCCACAATTTGAAAACTAAATTAAATCCCTATTTGTAACATCTTCTGAGAAGCTATAGGCTGATGTCTTCATTTCACACACTTTAAAGGGGCTTTAATTCCGAGAATTTATTTCTGAGGTTGTATGTCTGTCTTATGATTTTGAAGTCCAGGATAAAAATTTCAACTTCATATTGGGAGTCTAATGTGTGTGTTCCTTTCATGTCAGATCATATCAAATACAAGGTTGAAGTTTATTTCAAAATATTCAACAATAAGACAACTACGACCTGTCTGTTTTCCCCATTGCATATTGAGAAATGAAAAAAGAAATCTTTCTGAAATTATGCCTTTGGGTTTTTCTAATTATGTTAGTGCCATGTTGATGACAACTGCCATGAGGAAACAAATGACTAATTAAGAAACAGTGCGGTCACTAATGTCTAGACAGTGGGTGAAGATGTTTAATTTTATACGTCTAAACAACAACTAAAAAGACCTTTTAATATACTTAAAAGATTAAAGATTATTCTGCTTTTGATATTTGTAATGAAAAGAAAAACATAAATAAAACCTCCATCCCCAAAGCACAAACCAAGAATGAAATAAGGGAGCTGCTGTTTGTATGGGAAATGAGAACTTCGACCTTCAGGACAGGATGTGACCCCTGGAATGGTAGCCAACCAAAGAGTTGAGACATGAATTAGATCATGTGAAAAAAAAAAAAAAAAAAAAAAAAAAAAGACCCAAAAACAAATCAAACAATAATTCTAATGGTTATACTCAGACTCTAAGTTAATTCACACCATAACCTCAGGCTTTAATACTTACATCTGAATAAATGAAACCACTCAAAGACAATATAAGCATAATTTTCAAGCATTTATACATAAGTAAATAATTTTCTTTCTGTGTGTATGACAGTAATCTTTCTGCCTCTGCCTACAGCCTTTTAACTGCTGTCTTGCATGTGAGGCAAGACTGTATCTATCATGTTAGGTTTGGTGTTGGCTTTCTTTTGTTTTTGTAAGAGTTAAATTTAAACACTTGTTTCCTTCCTAATCAGCAATGAGTGATTTAAAACAACCACTTGTTTACAACATACACTTAACATTCCTTCTGTCCCTGACAATGTCTGGGATTGCAACAGAGATCAGTGATAAGGGTACCTGTGGGTGCATAAGCCCACTGAGTCCCTTAGCCTGGAATCTGTAAGGACTCAGAACAGACAGAGTCGTGCTTATATGCAGCTTACATACATGTTACTGCATGTTAAAGGCTATGCCAAAACTGCAGCTGGAGGTCCCTGCCTTTGCTTCAGCATAAGACTTTCCATAGCTTAACCAAGCAACTTTAGACCTACTTTGTAATAATCATTCTTTTAAAAAAATTAAGGCTTTTACAACCTTCAGAGGTGACTCAGTCCATAAAGTGCCTGCTGAATAAACATGAGGACCCAAACTCAGATCCCCAGAATCTGTATCAAAAGTAGATGTGGTGGTCTGCACCTATGACCCCACTGTAGGGGTTTGGGACAGAGGCCGGAGGATCCCTGACGTTTGTTAGTCATCTGGCCTAGCCCAGTTGATAAGCTTCAGGCCCAGAGACTTTGGCTCAAAAAAATGAAGGCAGAGAGCAATTAAGGCAAGATATCCTGAAGGCAGGTAAGCAACCTGACAGGCTGACAGCTAGGAAAAGAGGCTACAGGTAAACAGCCAGATGGTAAAAAAAAAAAAAAAAAAAAACTCTGGCCTCTCCAACCAGAATGAAGGCTTGGTACACCGCCACCCCACAACTTCTCAACACACACACACACACACACACACACACACACAGAGAGAGAGAGAGAGAGAGAGAGAGAGAGAGAGAGAGAGAGAGAGAGAGAAGCAGAACCAGCCACACCCAAACACTCCTAAGCTGCCTCATCTTTGTTTAAGAAGCCCCTGTTCTATAGTACCAAAAACAATTAAAAACTTCAAGCCCTCCCTGAGGATCCAGTTTCTGAATCCCTCTGCACTTATCGAGGGGGACTTCTGTGTGTCTGCTTCTTCACTCTGAATAAAATTTGGTGCCTACTGTGTGTGAGAATCTCCCTGACTAGACAGTAACATTTCTGGAAGACTTGCCTGGGAATCCTTCTGATTATCACCTAAATACTGAGTTGAGGATAAACTGAAGCAAACCACGGAAGCATGCAGTGGGGTGACCATTGAGTTGGATGTCACCCCTTCCTCCTCCTGGAACATGAGGGCTACCACTGCTACATTGAAATTATGGTGGAAAGCACAGAGTGGTAATTTTATTTTTCCACTTTCCTTGATAAGGAGGGTTCACTTTCAGACCTAGTCCTAATTCCTTTGCTTCTGAGGGTGAGAGAATTCTTTCAGAGAGATCTGGCTGAAGGCTTCACAGCTGGCAGAGGCTGAGGTTGAAGAGCTCTTAGAATTAGCTACAGGCAGCTGGCTCCAAAGAGACTTCATGAACTTTAGTCCTAATGAGACTACATTGTCTATCCTGACAATCATAGTCTTCTCTGACTGGGTAGTATTGGTAAGTGTCTTATCTAGTCTTCTCTAACTGTGGAGAATCTTGTTAGCATCCTATATAGTCTTCTTTGGCTACATAGGAGCTTGTCAGGGTTGTATGTAGTCTTCTCTGACTGGGTGGGATCTTTTGAGGGTCTTATCTAGTATGATAAAAACAGGCTGTTCTTGGGCTCTTAGCTCCCCTCCCCTAGGTCAGAACACAAGAAGCCATAAACAGAACAGTTAAACACTTATTGGACTGTTACATAATCTGGATGCTAACTGCCACCCTTCTAGAGAGTTGTGACTAGAGTCCAGATAGTTCCTCTTACCATGAAATAATGAAGGTGGGGTAAGTTAAAAATCTGAGAACTAGATTTGAGGGACCTAATCGGAGACTCCCTTCACAGAGGATAAAGCATTCCACAAGGGACCTGATTAAGGGTAATTTAAGTGGAGTTTATTTTGACTCACCAGAAGCCAAGGAGAGTCTCTTTCTGATACTTTCTGATGGTGACCACATTAAGTAGGATACCACATGAGTAGACTATGGCTAGTCATAGACTTTTAAAGATGATCTGAAGAGCCAGATTAGAAGAGCTTTACCCAGAAAAATCCTATGAGTAAGAAAACAGCCCCCAAGGGTCAATTATGATCTTTGGGAAATATAAGCCCCTATTAACCTCCATATCCATGCAATTCTTACTCCACGAAGAAAAAAAGATCTGTGTCCTCTCCTAACACCCAAAAGGATGATTTCTCTTAGGAAAAAATCAGGAGAGACAGAAGAGTTATGTTTGCTCATGACTCCTCTATCCTGGCAGAGCTGAGTAACACAGAGGAAGGAAGAACTGGAAAGTTATAGGAAGGATCCAAAACAGTATGATCAACCATCTGAGCAACTGAAGTAGATATATGAATTATGCTAGAGAGATGTGATGATGTGATTAACAAACACTAGCCTTTTGGAAAACAAGAGAGTATTAGATTGGTCTCTTTTTTTAGCAGCAATGACATTGTCACTGCTCAGGGATTACAGTGGACAAGAAATTCCCTATGGGGGATAAGGCTAGCCCATCTCTGAAAGCCAAATGACCACTATGAAAGTGTAGAGGACATTATTTACTGTGTAATAGATGGTCCTAAGAAGGCTAAACTAAATATAAACTCTTTATTGGTCACTGTTATACACATCAAAAGAATCAAGGAGGTTTCCATGCACCCTGAATCACTGGAAGAAGTAATCCTAAAAGCCAAACTCTTAACTCAGCCAGCTTCAGACATTCATAAAAAGCTCCAGACACTGGTAGCAGACCCAGACAAAACGCTAGCAGGCTTTTGTTTTGTTTTATTTTTCCAGGTCATAAACTTAGTCCTTTTATGATAGAACCATGAAGGGAAAGAGTATCGTGGGATTAGTGGTCACTACAAAAGCCAACTAGATAAGTGCCACCCTCCCCCCAACCGCTGAAACAAGGCTAAGCCTAGGGCTTGCTTCACAAGAAGGCCATTTCCTGTTGGGAGCGCCCTCAGAGACCTTCTGGACCCTGTCCTATCTGTAAGGGAAATTACTGGCAACATCAGTGCCTTCCAGCCCATTTGACCTTCCCCACAATGACAGGTCTGGCAGTCATGGGAGTTCCATTCTGGCCCCCATCATGATCAACAACCTTAAGGAGTTTCTAACTGTGAAGAGCATAAGATTAGATTCATGACTGACTCAGGGATGTGATTCTTACCACTGTCCCTTTCTCCTGGTCCCTAGTTCTGAAGGTTTACAACAATTCAGTGTACATTAGGCAAGCCCCTGGAATATATTTTGCTCAACTGCTTGCATGCTAAGGAGGAGATCTCCACATTTGTCATTTCTTTATGATAGTTCCCCATACCCTACCTGACTCCACTGTTGGAAAGAAATTTTCTGTCTAGATTCCAGGTCAAACTGCTTCTCCCTCCAGGGCAGAGCACTACCGCTTGTCTCAATGGGAAGCAATGGTCAAGGCTTCAGCATAGACAGGTGGAAGTACACACTATAGAGAAGGTTAAAATGGCCGCTTTTGTAGTTATGTATCTTAAAGATCCTACCTATTTTCTAGATCAGAGGCAATGTCTCCTGAAGCCTGAAGTCTGAGAAGGGATAATGAAATAAGGATGATTGGCTGATTGTCCAGCACACAGAACATCCTATTCTTGGTGTCAGCAAAGGCCTAGCAAATCAGTCAGTCCAAGGTTTCTGTATGATCAGTTAGAGTGGCTCCATCCCATCCAGTTGTTCCTAATTCTCACTCTCCTCACCCTGATTCCCTGAAAAAGACTCCTGGGTCAGGGCCAGATCTTGTTTGTTTGTTTGTTTGTTTGTTCTTCAAGATAGGGTTTCTCTGAATAGCTCTGCTTGTCCTGGAACACACTATGTAGACCAGGCTAGCCTCAAATTCAAACTGCCTCTGCCTCTTGAGGGCTAGGATTAAAGGTGTATCTTCCACCACCACAAGCAGTTTCTTCATATCTCATTTCATTCTTAGTATCTTAAAGAGAGTTTCTTAAGTATCTCAGGCCACCCAATCACCATTTCTATTTGCTTTTGAAGACCTCCCATGCAGAGCAGGACAGATTACTTTTACTGTCCTACTGCAGCAGTTCTGAAACAGTCTGCCTTATTTGACTTAGCTCTTTCCGAAGACTTGATAGGATGAACTTATCTGAAGAATACCTTGATCCAATATGTAGATGATCTCCTATGTGGGATGACCAAAGAAACCTCATATCCAGAAAGAAGACTCCTCTTTAATTTCTAAAGGTGCCTATTTTGGGCCTTGTCTTGCCAAAGGGGCCCAGAGCTTTAGAAACAGAATGAGTCTGAACCATCTTGGTCTTCCTGCTCTATTAAACCTGTTCCCCTAAACCCTCTTTGGAAACTATAGGATATTGTAGAATTTAGAACCCTAGTTACACAGTACACTTCTAAACCAGGCTCTCAAGGAGACCTAATCTTAAAAATTCACCAGAGATAAATAAATTCCTGAGTCATAACAAGCCTTCCAGAAACTTCAAAAGACATTAACCAAGACTCCTGTCTTAGGCTTGCCTAGTAAGCCTAAGTTTCACCAGTATGTAGCTGAGACAAGGAACAGCTCTGGTGTAGTAACCCAGTGTATTGTTCATTTCCTCAAGTCATACAGATAGCTAAGGAAGTACATCAGGTAGCCATGGGCTGATCAGGATGTCTGTGAGCAGTTGTTCCTGTCAGACTCCTAATTCCAGAATCTCAAAAGACTATCCTCGGGCGCCCCCTCACAATTCACATGCCTGATCACACTGAGTCATTTGAAATTAGAAGAGAAACTTCTAACTCAGTGCTTTTTAACCTTCCTAATGCTATGATCCTTTAATACAGTTCCTCTTGTTGTGGTGACCCCCCCAACTATAAAACTGTTTTCATTGTTACTTTATAACTATAATTTTACTATTGCTATGAATCATAATATAAATATCTGTGCTTTCCTATGATCTTAGGCAACCCCTGTGAAAGGGTCCTTTGACTCCAAAGAGATCAAGAACCACTGTAAATCTAACCCACAATACGTTCCTTAAATATCAGGCTTAAATATTTCTCATGCTGGAGGGAACTGAAATTACATTCAAGGTTTATCAAAGCCTGAACTGAACCATCTATCTCTCAGAAAAGGAAGGAAAACCTCTCCAGTCCTATCATTAGGTCCCTATGGACAATTAATTGCATAGTAGTCCATCCTGATCTCTTACTTCAACCCCTGGAAAACCCTGACTTGGTCTTCTATACAAAGGGAAGTTCCTTTGTGAATGAAAGAACCTGACATGCAGGATATGGAATAGTCACTGACTTCAAAGTGTGCAAATCAGGTCCAATAGCCCCAAACTCTGCTACTCAACTAGCCAAGCTGAAAGCTCTCATTTCAGGCCTAGAACTATCCTAAGGGGAAAAAGTCAGTATTTATTTACACAGATTCCAAATATGGCCTCCTTATCCCCCGTGCCCATGTAACTACATGGAAGGAAAGATGCCTCCTCCTAACTACAGCAGAGACCCTTATAAAGTATTCTCAAGAAATTCTTACACTCTGGAATGCAATCCTTTTGATCATTTAATTGACTGCAATCCACTGTCCTGTACATCAGAAAGGAAAAGACCTAGTGGCAAGGGAAATAGGTTGGCTGACTCTGAGGCCAAGTGGGCTGCACTGGGGATTAAGGAATGTCCTGTCCTTTGGGAAGAATCTTTGCTACAATGAGAAAAAGCCAACAAATCCCTTGAGAAACTAGTTTTAGTTTTTAAAATCAGAATTCACCAAGGATGGGAACTAACACCTAATCATTACTCTATCATTACCCGACAATGGAAGTTCTAAAGCCCTTTGCCAAATATAGCATTTGGAACAAGGAAGTACACTCATCCTGGTAAATAGAACGTTCAAGGGATAAGGCCTAAAAGAAATGATCCATCAAGTAGTAGAAGAATGTGAGCTTTCTTATCAACATAACCCCTCAAAATGGTATCTCTAGCTTCAGGCACCAGAGACAGGATACCTACCATGGGGAAGACTGGCAACTAGATTTAACTAATGTGCCTGGTGGACAAAATTACAAATATCTCCTAGTCTTAGTAAATACCTTTACAGGATGTAAAATAGAAAAACAAAGGCAGCTAGGATGTTATTCTCTAAAGTAATTAGCTAGAGTATTGTTCTCTGAAATGATTCCTAGATTTGGAATACTCAAAATTCTCTAAGCCAGATTGTGGTGGCAAATACCTTTAATACCAGCACTGAGGAGAAAGAAGCAGGCAGATCTCTGTGAGTTCAAGGCCAGCGTGGTCTACAGAACTAGTTCCAGGACAGTCAGGACTACACAGAGAAACCCTATCTTGAAAAACAAAAACAAAAACAAAAACAAAAAACATCTCCAGAATGACATTTTGTCAAGGTGATCTTTTTGTGCTCTGTGTAAAGATTTTCTTTGTACCATTCAAATGCTGATTTCTATGCAGCAGAGTTGAGTACAGACTGACTTTGGTATTGTTACTCATCTGGCTACATCATATTTTGTAAACACTCCCTCTGTCACCTTCTAATTGGTTTTAATAAAAAACTGATGGTCTATAGCAAAGACAGGTAAGGAAGATGGGAATTCCAGGAAGAGAACCACTCTGGGAAAAGAGTCAGATGCAGAGAAGATTTTGCCAATCAGACAGAGGAAGAAGCAAGCTGGGATGGAAAGAGATTAATAGGACTCATGCCAGAAACTTAGACTGAATAAACAGGTTAGTAAGTCACATGAGCTAGTTGGGAACAGCCTAAGAAAAGGCCTTAAGCATCTATAATAAATATAAAAAACTGTGTCTTGTCTCAGAGCTTGGGTGAGCATATAAAGTCCTTACAGTTTTAAAAATTGGCCTGTTTATTTCTCAGGGTCTGACTAAAGCCTTGGAAATTCAGTATCATATACATTGTGCTTGACAGACACAGACTTATGGGAAAGTTAAACAGGCTACAAATCTCCAAAAAGACACCCAAAGAAGCTAGATCAGAAAATTCAAGCCCCATGAGCAATATATATTGCCTTGGCCCTGCTCAAACTTAGGAATGAGTCTAATTACCAAGTGTCATGAGTTTTTAATCCATGTACAGTAAAGCTTTCCTCACCAATGACCTTGATCAGACCCTAAAACAGTCACTGGTGACTCTAGTCATCAGCTGGCAAAATTCCAACAGATCTGTCAGAACCAGAAACAGGATTTTTCAGAGAAGGAAATGAAGGACCTCTCCATTTCTATCCAGAAAAATTCATACAAATCAAGACATTGGGCTCCAATCATAAGCCTTGTCCACCTCCTTTGGTAGAGCCAATATCTTGTTAGGCTAGCCACCCTCAAGGCATGTGGAGTCATGGGACTAGACACATGACTCTAATATACTTGTGTAAAGTCCTGGACTGTTTCTGGTTCTCCTGAAACAACAAGAGACCCCAAGAAGCTACCAGCTCAAACTGATCCTCAAAATGTCAACCCCTCCCAAATTTGATGACTTGGGCTATCTCCTTTAGGGAATGATTTCTCACTGGTTCTGCCACAGTTATTTCTACCTGGCTATCATAAGCGCTCCTACGTAGGTTACAGTGTCACTTTTCTCGTTGGATTTTTGTGGATTTTGCAATCCCTTTCTCAATAACTCACTGTACCCTCCCCCAGAAACTGGATATTTCTGAGGCAGATTCTAGAAGATAGATCAACAAAACTATCACTGTATGACAGACAGTCACAGCAATGTGAAACCACACTGCAAGTACAGTATCCATTCAGGCTTCCTGCTTCACTCCCTGGTCTCTATGTAGTGTTTACTGTTTGTAATCGAAGCTCCTTCACTCTGTATTCTATCTTCTCTGGTTCCATGTGGCCTACAACATGCACTTACAATAATTATTTAAAAGGCAAGTGTATTAGTTGGGTTTCTATTGCTGTGATAGACACCATAACCCAAAGCAACATGAAAGGGTTTGTTTCAGCTTATTGTGGATAATAAGTGGAAGTCAGGGCAGAAACGTGGAAGCAGGAACTGAAGCAGAGGCAATGAAGAAACACTCTTACAAGCATGTTCCCATGGCTTTGTTAGCTTGCTTTTTTTATACAACTCAGAACCATCTGCCCAGGAGTGGTACCACCCATAGTGGCTGGGCCCTTCCACATCAATTGTTAAACAAGAACATATCCTACAGACTTGCCCACAAGCCAAACTAATGGAGGTATTTTCTCAAGAGATCTTTCCATGCCAGATGGCCCAAAGTTGTGTCAAATTGACAAAAAACAAACAAACAAGCAAACAAAAACCAGCAGACAAAGCTTTAAAATTATGTAATTTTAACCTTAATTTCATTAGCATCAAGTCACCAAAGTATGGAGAAACCAAAAATAGACCAACAGCAGAATTATTTAAAGTTCTTTATAGCTAAAGTGCTATGGAAGCCAATCACAATGATTTAATGGGGTCTTCTAAAGCTAATCCATTTAATCTAAAGGAAGCTCAAACAGGATATGTGCTCCAGAGAACACTAAACGCATCCTTTAATGGTCTTTCTACCAATGGTTTGTTTCCCATTCCAGACAGGAATTTATGACAAAACAGCTATTTTTTTCAGTAATTATAATCTATTCTTTTTATAATATTGGTTTCTTTAAAAGATATGGGTTTTCAAAAAACAGCCAAATACTAAGACAATAAAAAACATTGCACATAATTTAAATACCTTCAAAAGGAGAGGGTACTTGCAAATCCTTTGTATCGGTGTCACTAAATATCCTTCCAGGGGAACATCTGTATTTTTCCGTCCTCCAAGCAGCATGCAGTTCTGTGGTGAAAAGAAACATAAGTACATCTTGCAAGCCTGAGGTTGTGAACTATTCTGTCATAACATTTTATGCTGAGCATTTGTGAAAAATACATGTCCTGAAATACCATGTTAGAAGGTGCAAAAAAGACCCAGTCTTTCACGTTGGTTATAGAACCCAAAGTGAACCTATATTTAGAATTTAATTTACGTAAATTCTTCTGAGTGAGTATGAAGGGGAAGGGAAAGGGGGAGAAAAGAAAAATAGAGAAACAGACAAAGCAGACATTTTGTTTATAGGAGGTACAATGTTGTGCTTGGAAAGATGGGCCTGCACTTAAGAGAGTTAAGGACACTTGCTACTTTTGCAAATAGACCCAGGTTCAGTTGCCAGGACACAGATCAGGCAGCTTACAACTGTAACTTGAGTTCCAAAGGATGTGATGGTCTCTTTTGGTCTTCACAGGCACCTGCACACATGTTGAACACATACAGACAAGCAGGCACATATACATACAGACACACATACATGCACAGGAATAAAAAATAATTTTTGAAAGTCATCATTGTTGAAGAAAAGCAAACATAGAGAAGCTGAATTCTACTGTGAAAGTCGAGCTTCATTGCTCACTAGTGACAGAACTTGAACTCATTCCAGAGTGACTCATTCCGCCAAACTGAAACACTTTAACCTGGTGATTCCAAGTCATTCTGTTCCTGCTGTTGCTATGTGATCCCAGAGTCAGCCAATCTCAAAGGAAGTCAGAGAGGTTCTCCATACTGCCGATGTGAAGGGAGAAATCTGCGCATATCAGCCATTACAGGGCAGTGGGCATGAAGCAGCTCCAGCTCACCAGGAAGGGTTGGTAAAGAGAAATCCACTGGGGTAACCGGCCTTTGGTCTTCTGAACAGATGCACAAAGAGTAAGACCTGCCTGAAACTGGTTTCTGCATTGCCTGCCAGGGTGGCCACACAGAAGTGGACTTTACACATCAGGCAGGAAAGTGAAGTGCTTCAGACAGCTGCAATGTGAGCCAGAATATTCCCTGTCACTATTTTAAAGTAGCATTCCATATGAATTTTGAGGAGGAACCAAGAGCTGAGAGAAAAACATTATGAAAGCAGCACAGCAGTGGTACCAAGTCCTCCCCTGCATGGATGGGGCAGCCAAGTCCCAGCACCAATATGTGTACCTGGTTTGGAATGATCACTTCATCTAGACATCACAGCAGACAGTGCAGCCAAGATTCTTCAAAGTACACATGTCATTTTTCCTGGGGGAAATCCCTGGACACAATTATTTACACCTCATACTATTCCATGACTACTTCGGAGTATTCTGTTGCAACATGTGTTAGCAGCTCTGGCTGAAGACTCCTGAAAAGTCCTAGTAGTTTTAACTTTTCCTTTCCACATGTGATGGCAATGGGGGTACATGTATGTACTCTTGCATATTGTGGACACCTCTTTGTGTAGTGAGCATGCACACTGGTTTGTGTACATATGTGTGGAGGGCCAAAGTTGATGTCAGAAATCATTATCAATCACTCGTTCACTTTATTCAATGAGACAAGGTCTTAGTGAAACCAACCTCACCGTTATGACTGGTCACTCCAGCCAGCTTGCTCTGGGGAGTCCTGTCTCTCTATCTTCTAAGACTGACTTCTATGTGGACACTCAGCATTTACATGAGTCCTAGAGAACAGACCATTGGATTATCTCCATGCTTACACAGCAAGTACTTGTGTTGGTTGGGTTTTATCAACTTGACATAAACTAGAGTCACCTAGGAATAGGGAACCAACTGAAGAATTCCCTCCATCAGTCTGCGGGCATGCCTGCAGAGCATTTTCTGAGTTAATGATTGTGGTGGGCTGTACATGAGCTGTGCTGTAATCATAAAAATAAGTATATCTACTGACTAACTTTCAGGGAGAGTAATGACATTAAAATGTTCTTCAGTTAACAGCATTAGCAAAGGCCCAAGATAATACCATCATCATCTCAAACCTGGAGGCTCTTATATCAATCCTAAAGGATAACTGTATGAATTGTGCCTCATTTTATGAGGAAACTGACACCTGAGATATAAAGAATGTCCTGATGCCATCCAGTAACCTATGTTCACTTAGTTTCAGGATATGGACTATCAAGACAGATTCTGTCTGCTGGCATATGCTTTGAGTCACCTAATCCCACATTCTTGACTTGTGACTTCTCCAATAGGATTTCACATCTAAGTATCATCCTAAGCGATCACTGCTAAAGAGAAGACACACTGAAAAAAAAAACAGGGGAGTTCTTATACTTTATAAATGGAGCATCAGAGAGCAAAAATCTTATACCAAGGAGTGTTGACCAAAATGCTAGCACCTTCCATAATGTGGGCCTGAGACTAGAGTTATATGAGGCCTTCAAGCATACTAGCCACTAATTTAACATTGATAATCTAAAAACATACGGATGGCAGAGAGAATGCATTTATTGTTGGCTGCTGAAAGTGGGGGAAGGGTCATGCAAGAAGGACTGAGGAAGAAGTCTGTAGCACCTTACAAATCACCTGGCCTTTAACTACCCTCAACCCATATTCCTACTTGGATACATATTCCTGAGAGAGTAGCTCTGACAGATCTTACTAAACAATGTTAAACAAGGAAGGTAAACTGAGCAAACAATGTTAAACAAGGAAAATAAACTAAGCAGAGATATTGTAGAGAAACAGGAACTCAGATGAGTCTAGGCAGGTCACAGAGAAAAAAAGAAAAAACAAAACAAAACAAAACAAAAAAAAAAGCCCAGTTACTAGTCTCAGAGAGGAAACTCCAACTCCAGAGTTGCCATTAAGTTATTTAAAATGTCAAGTTATTTTTTAATTTTAAAATTATGAGATAGGAGTCAAAGAGATGGCTCAGTGGTTAGGAACATTGACTGCTCTTCCAGAGGTCCTGAGTTCAAATCCCAGCAACCCCATGGTAGCTCACACCCATCTGTAATGAGATCTGATGCCCTCTTCTCATGTGTCTGAAGATAGCTCATCTCTCATCTCTCTCTCTCTCTCTCTCTCTCTCTCTCTCTCTCTCTCTCTCTCTCTCTCTCTCTGTTCCATATACACATACACACACACACACACACACACACACACACACACGCATACACACACATGCATACACAATAATTCGTTTTAAAAATGATGAGATACACAAAGGATCAGGAAAACTTGACTTAATCATAGACAATAAAAACTGTTCAACGTAGGCAGATATTATATTTAAGGAAGACTTGAAAACAGCCGTCATAAGTATATTCAGAGAGTTGTAAATAGCTTAAACCACTTAAATAGCTGAAGGGCACTTAATGGTGAGCAGAGAATAGGGATGCTCAGTCGAGAAAAGCAGAGGAGCCGAATCAAACAGACATCAAATGAAAAAAGAACTTCACTGAGCTACAAATAAGTTCATATAAATCATCCAATGCGAAAGGCAGAGAATTAAAAAAAAAAAAAAGATTAGGGAAAAACAATTCCAAGGCAACAGGAGAAAACAGGGATGTGGTGGCTGGAGAGATGGCTCAGCAGGGCATGGCTTAAGGGCAGTAGCTGCTGTTCCAGAGGACCTGGCTTTGATTCCCAACATCTGCATAGTGTCTCACTCACAGCCATCGGTAACTCAGTACCGGAATATCTGACACCCTCTTCTGGATTACACAAGCACTACCCATCGGTGGTAGCTAAAGATCCATGCAGGCAAAGACATCTATACACACAAAATAATGAACACTAATAATTATTACTTTCATTTTAATGTATGCACAAAGGGTAATGAAAAGAAAAAAGTATATGATTTTTTTTCCTCTTGGTGTTTAGAGATAGGATTTTACTATGTAAACCTGGCTATCCTAGAGCTCACTTTGTAGACCAGGCTGGCCTTGAACTCACAGTGATACACCTGCCACTGCTTCTGATTGCTAGGATCAAAGACCTGTGCCTCAACCACTGGTTTATGGTAACTGTATTTAATAATGCTTATAAACTTCACAATTTACGTTTTATTTTGTTCATTTTATTTTAAGTTGGAATTTTGGAGTCTGACCATGTTGCCTAGACTAGATTTCGGCTCCTAAGCTCAAAAGATCTTCACACCTCTTCCTCACAAGTGGCTAGAAGCATAACCACATTCAACTTAGGGCATGCTAAAATGTTATTATCCTCATCTAACTGTAACATAATTAAACTATGGAAAGACAAAGGCCAAGTATGAAGAATGACGAGAAGAAATTGAGGTCATTTGTAAACAATATACAAAGGACAGGTTCACTCTCCTCAGAAGCAAAGGACGCTGTGCAGCAGAGGAGTCCAAGTCAAAATTAGGAAAAACAAAGATGCAATCAAGAGTTCCATCAATAAAACCAGCCTTCAAAAATGAAGGCACAGACATTCCCAGATAAACCAGAAAAAAGGATGTATAGGAAAGATTAGGGTTGGTCAGTCGTCACAAGAAAGGTTGCCAGTCAGGGTCAAATCTACAGGAGTTGAGGTGACAATCTGTAGCAAATATAAAACACAGAAAAATGAGCACGGAAGTGCTGGCTATGTGCTGTGTACTAGAACATTTAAAATATCATAAACAACTGCTCAATAAGAGGTAAAGAGTGAATTTCAAACACCAAGGGATTTATCATAACTACAAGGAAAATAGACTATCAAAAACTAGCATTTGAGGCAAAAGTGATTGTTTTATAAGTTTAAATAGAAATGTGAGCATAATAACCAGGATTCGTACACATATAACAACAAAGTATAAAGAAAAAGTGGACAAAGTTGAAGGCCATGAAAGAGAATAATATGTGAACTTGATACTCCCTTTTTTGGTGGATAAGTGAATATAAATAATTCACAATTTCATTATTTTCTATAAACAATAACACACATATATATAGTTTTACATGCACACACACATACACACACACATACCACACACACACATACATACCACACACACACACATAAACACATACCACACACACACACACACACACACACACACACACGCACAAATACATCATAGCTGTCAACATTAAAGAAAAAGAGCTAAGGATGTAGTTCAGTAAGAGATGTGATGTTGTTTAGTGACAAACCTACTTGCCCAGCATGCATAGAGCCTGGACTTCAATGCCCTTGTTGAGAATAACAGAAATAAAAGAAGACAGGAAGGGAGGGAGGGAGGGAGGGAGGGAGGGAGGGAGGAAGGAAGGGTAATAATGAAAATTCTCAAAATTATGAATGTAATAAAAACATTAGAAAGACCATTCATGGGAACAATCTACAACTTACAAAGATTTCCTGCTAAGTCCAGCAATAAGGCAATGGCGCCTGTTCCTAGTGTTTCTATTCAGCAATCTACAACAGGTTCTAATCAAGATAATGTAATAAGGAAAAGAAAGAGAAATAACCTGCCTGAATTCAGGTAGCAAGACACTGCAAACAGAAAAGACCGCAAACACTACTACACCCAAAACATGAATTGTCCCCAAATGATACTAAGATAACAGTACCAACAGAATAATACATTAGGAAAATAATAAAAATAATAAAACATTAGGAAAAATCATAAAAGAAGCACCACACCTAGGTACAGAGTTCTTAAATATGACAAGAAAAGCATAGCCACAATGAAGATATAAGTAAGTTATATTTCATCAAATTTTAAAACTTTAGATTTTTCAAAAGGCAGAATTTTAAAAAAGTGAAAAACAAGGCTGGGAAGAAATATTGTAAAGTAATATATTTGATACAGAAATTGCTCCCAAAACTAAGAACACTTGTAAGTCTCTAGAATATAAACAATTTGGTTAAAAATATGCAAAAGATTTAAATAAATACATCACCAATGAAGTCATATACATGGTTAGTGAGCACAAGAAAGCATTCTTAGCTTCAAATTCAGACTGCAGTGAAATACCACATACCTACTAGCATGGCTTTCACCACAAGGTTAGTTACACCAAGTGTTGGCAAGGGACAGAAAACCCAAACTCTAAGCACAGATTTCCGGGGATGGCTTGACCATTGTGGAAAACAGAGCCACAGTTTCTTAGCTAAATTTACCATATGACCCACCAATTTCCCTCTTAGTTTCTATGCAAGAGAATGAAAATGTATGCCTCCCAGACAGGCTACTGCATGAATGTTCATAATTCATGGCAAATGTTATCAATAAATCACACCCGATTTCATTAATTGGTAAAAACAGAGTAACACGATATGGCAAATCTACACAATGCAATATAATTCAGTAATAATGATTGTAAAATAAAATACATGACATAAAGCTAGGTACTAAAGAAACTGCTAAATAGCAGATGCTCAGTAGACGACACCGGATGTTTCTTTGTATAAAGTCTACAGAAACTTGAAATCTGATCACTAATCACAACACCTAAGAGTAATATCGGGCAGAAAGCTTACAAATTTAAGGATAGCCTGCCCTATACAGTAAGACTATCTAAAAGAATTTGCTTTTAAGAAAAGGCCATTCTATATAGAAAGTAATCAGTGTGGCCTAGAACAAATGAGGGGGAGGGGATATGAAGAAACAGGAGAGAGGATGTATGAGCACATGAACGTACTCTAAAACTAGACTTTGTGGGGATGGCCCACCAATTCCTATCAGTTAATCAGATGCTTATAATGACAACCCACAGCCATGAAAACATGCCCTTAAGTACGCTACCTTAAAGAAAGTTGACATTGAATCCTGATACTTTCATGAAAACAGAGTAAGGATGTGTATAGGTAGGAGAGCCACTGGTCTACACTTGTTTCCTTCCTGTGACCGCCCACTTCCGATCCTCTAAGGCATAAGCAGATCTCTAGGGAGCTGATGTTGTAAGGCAAAGGTGAACTATGACCTAAATTCTTTGCTCACCAGGAACCTAGGAGACTGCACACACATTACAGGTCAACCAGAAGAGGGCATTAGCGGTATTTGTCACACGCAAACTCATCCCAGATCTGGATGTTTGGACTGTCCATGGACTAGCTTCCAAGTTTGCATGTACTAAGAAGTAACTGAGGAGATTGTGTCACATGCATTCTTACAGGTAGGGCCCTCAATGTATAGTAACAGTTGAACATGCACTTACCAAAAGAAACGTCCGGATTGTTCTTATTTTGTTCAGCTCAAGAAGCAATTTTTGCGCCTTCTCGTGGTTGCTGCAATACTCATCATAGATACGAAACTTGTCTTTCTGTTAATTAGAGAACGGAAAAAATAAGAATGACCCCATACCACTACCACTTTGAAAATTTAACCCATGTGATATGCATAGCTAAAGTCTACGCAGGAACAATATCTCAAGAGATATACTACATATATATATATACATATGTATTATTTATTTCCCCCCATCCATAAATATGGCCTAGAAAGAGAGATAAGAAATTTACCAACTTGTGAATGAGCTAATGGCAAAACTTTTCCCTTTGCCGTGAGAATTCAGACACAGCTTTTTTTTTTTTTTTTTTTTTTTTTTTTGTGGAGAAAGTCACTTTAGAGAAAGAGAAGAAACATGCAACAAATTACGAAGAATCATAAAAAACACAACCCTGAAGTTCATGTTAACCAACCCTGGCGATTGTATTGATGAAGGATGCAGATGAACAATATGATAGCCACCAACAAATAACTAAGATAATAGCAGATCCCAAAGATACAACATCCCAGTGATGCTTCATAGAAAGATGTTTAAGACAGAAAGGTCAAGAAATGGTATTATTGCCACTGTCAAACTGCCTTTATTCTGTGAGAAATGAACAAGTCTACAGAGATCCCAAAAGCACCATTCACTGGAAATGGCCAGGCCAGTGATGGACAGAGATGTGATCCATCAAGATCTCCTAGTGTCAGTTAACAACATAAACAGCTTCAGTCTTAGGGGAATTCTTTCCAAAAATGAAGGATTTTGCTATCACAATCTCTGGTCACGATCTCTTACCATCTGTAAGAATGTTCTCAAAGGGGTTATAAGTGATAGCTCTCAAAGGAGCCCGCTGAAAAACACAAGTAATTTATTGATCCAATATCGGAACAGACGGGTGTCCTTTATAGTTTCAAAGACACACAGTGGAATAGTAGGCACTATTTCATATAGCCAGTGGCACATGTAGGGAATTACTTGCCTCAAGAGACGGTCTGAGCCAGAACAAGGGTAAAGTTCAGAAAAAGCTGAGCGAACTGAGTGACACTTAGGGGTGAGAGAGTCATATGTGGTACTAAGGGGCTGGCTGGCTGTCAGGGCGCAGAGTTCCCATGAGCAGCCCTGGCCTGGAATGAGAGCTTCTCCAGCTGGAAGGGGGGTCTGATTCTTCTGTGGACGGAAACGCTTCAGGAAGTGGATACCAGCATCACAGTTTCCAGCCGCAACCAAGAAATGCATAGTGTAATCCACTCAGACCTGAGGAACATCTCCCTTCCACAGAGTTCTCTTTATGAAATACAGATTAGAAAAAGAACCAGTGCGTCCCACATAGACAACAGAACACACACAAAGCTTCATTTGGGATCTTACTGGTTTAAAGGAGCCATTTAATTCAGGGGCATTCAGAAAATAACCATCAATGGGATCAATAATAACTTAAAATTTTGTTCTTAAAGTATAATCCTTTAGTTCTTAAAAACAATTTTCACTAAGCAGGAGGCTTCTTACTTTGCAAGTTGATTACATAACTAGCTATCCTACACAAATACTCGAAACCGATAACAAGGCACATGTTCCAGACTACTGAGCTCCTGCCCCTCGTTCTTTCCACAGCATTGCAAACAAACTTCTGAGCAGCCACCCTGGAGGAGAAATCAGTCACAGGAAGCCAGGGTCTGTTCACCTCCAGGTTCGCTACCAGCCAATTAACAAGGGGGCATTCTGACCAATAAAGGGCTCGCAGCGTCATTGTAAGAGTGAGAAGTTTCTGCCTCAAAAGAAAAATGTTCTATGTTTGAGCGAAACATAAAAATCCATTCATTATGAAACAGGCTGAATATTCATTAGAATTCAAAGCTACAGAGGATGCGAAGAACTAGCTTGTCAGGAAAAAGAAAAGGCTGTTTATCCTTTGAGTGAAATGGACGATGAGAGGCTCCTCCCCTTTTCTGGCTCTGAGGGCAAGATTTCATTGGCCTTAAAAGACCCCAAACTTCTGGTGTCCGACTTTACTTCTCATGCTGAATTCACACACACACACACACACACACACACACACACACACACACACACACACACACACACACACACACACACACACTACTCTGCCAAAATGCGATCCTTAAAAATCAAGAGTTTGAAAATAAACAGGAAAAAACAATCCTACAAAGTTAAGGAAGCAGGTCCCCACTTCCTGCTGCGCGTTGGGTTCCGGATGTAAGCATTCTTCTACAACTTTCAAGAACTCCTTGTGTACGGCGAGGATCTCCTCGATATTGGAGAATAACATCTGTAAAATAAATGCACAAATAAAAACTGTAAGTACAGTTGTGAAGCAAATTTGAAAAGTTAAATTAAAAAGCCCATGAGGACACGTCTATCCTAGACAGATAGCTACACACGGCATCTCGTACTCCCATCTGGGAAGCAGAACACAGTTTTGGGGTTTTTCAGTTTCCACAGAACCCTGGGGATGAGGACACTATGCAGACACTCAGGAAAAAGCTGGGGGCGTTGGGGGAGGGGTGTGTGCAAATCCCAGCCTTCCAGTCCTAGCCTCTTTCCAGAATGCTTGTAAGCAAAACCGTGGACAGATTTGCGGACAGGCTTTCAGGGAGGTCCTTGACACTAAGAAAGGTACCCTGGAATGAAGCTGCCCTCCTGCTTCGGGCAGGTGCTTGTGTGTAGAAGTCACAGCTGGCTCAACTGCAGGGTCGCTGTGCTGCACTCGGATGGCAGACACGGGCTAACAACACTTTGCCTGCCCTGAAACACCTGCACAGATGTTTTCTTCCACCCAGAGTCCCCGTGAGTGAAAGGGTTGGAGGCCATTTCAACCACAGGTTGGACTCCTTTGGACCCAAAAGCTTGTTAACTAAAGTTCCGGTGGTAGAAAAGCCTGCAAGTTAGATGTATAATCTAGAAGGAAATAGACTCAGAAAAACCTTGGATTTTTATTTGTAAAACAAAACAGTAAGCTAGCACAATCAGCAGCCGCTTTAGAAAAATTTTTATTTACCTACCCTTCTTTCTATATGCATGCATACTGGTGTGTGTGTGTGTGTGTGTGTGTGTGTGTGTGTGTGTGATGGGGGGGATGTGTATGAGGGTGGGATGGGGATGAAACGCAGACCCCCCAAGCACAGCACACTCTCCAGCAGCCCTCTGCCCCCAGTGTTTCCCAGTTGACTCCCATGATGCCCACAGTGACCTGAGAGCACACCACCACTGAGCTCCGTCCGAGAACCCCTCCCTACGTTTTACAGGAAATGCTTATGGGTTTGCTTTTGGGTTGTGTCATTACATTCTTTTAGGTCCTCCGGCGGACCATCCAAGTCTTGCTCATTACAGACTGTAGAGATTGGAATTCCCATTTCCGCATTTCTTGCTTTTTTGACCTATTCTGGCAACTCTTCTGCCACATGGCCCAACTTCCTCACAGATCCTGAAGTTCTTGTCTTCCTTCTTACCCTTATTTTTCATCATCTCTCCAAATGGTTTCATGAGCTTGGTAACCAAAAGGAGTTCTCTACAACATGTAACCTGTCTTCTTCCTTTCCTTCCTCAATCCCTAGCTCCCTCTTTCAGATTATCAACATAAGTCACTGCTACAGGAAGTCACAGTGGAGCTGACACTAAACGGAAGGACCCTGCAGGAACGGAAGGTGATGGACATCACCTTCATGGCGCCCGAGCTTGGTTTGAGGGGCCAAAGCCACTGCTCACCTTCACTGTTTCCTCCGTCACATTTTTATCGAGCTTAGCTGCTGCACACTGGTTCATTCGATGCAAGAAGGCCTGTATGGAACAAAAGAAGACGTTATGAGGTCAAACCTCATGTCATAAAATGACTCGGTACAGAGCAGAATAAGATAAAGTTCTGTACAGAACACCAAAGCTTACCACCGGTATCACAGCGCACACCTGTAATACCAGTATCTGAGTAGCAGAGGTAGGAGGATTGCCTAAAGGGCAAGACTCGCTAGACTTCCATAAGCATTTCTAGGCCAGCCAAGACTATGTGGTGAGACCTCTTCTCAAGCAAGCAGACAAATACCACTGAAGGTTGGGGGCTGGAGAGGTGGCTCAGCGGTTAAGAGCAGAGTTCAAGTCCCAGCAACCACATGGTGGCTCACAACCAACTGTAATGGAATCTGATGCCTTCTTCTTCTGAAGACAGCAACAGTGTACTCACATAAATAAAGTAAATAAGTCTTTAAAAAAATATGAAGGTTAAACTTCTAATCGCTGAGAATAATAGTTTTGTAATAATGTCTATGGCGAGCTGTTGCTCCTACCTGAGAAGTTTTCCTCCATTACAATGCTGAGGCAGAGACAAAAATGATCCAGTCTATAAGAATTAACTCCTCTACCTGATCCTCAAAATTCAAGGGTAAAGATTTAAGATCAGGTGCTTCTTAAATTTTAAGTGTTGCAGAGCATAGAAAGATCAAAATATAATGAAAAATGACATTTCAACTTAAAAGGCAAAAGGACATTTTCTAAAATTCTAAAGTAACTCCCTTAGCACTGTGAGATGAAGGGAAGGAAGGAGAAAGGGAGGGAGGGAGGGAGGGAGGGAGGGGGAGGAGGAAGGAGGGAGGGAGGGAGGGAAAAGAGAGATAAGTACATCACACTCAGACACACCTGCCAGTAACTGCTTTCAGGAAGGATTCTTTCCCATCTATGTCACCAAACTCATTTTTCATAAGAAGCAAAAAATTAAGTTTCTGGGATTAGGTCAGAGTTCTTCATTGGCCTATGGTAGACATGAGGCTGAGACCAGGCTAAGGAAGCTGCTCACTGGTAGAATTGCCCAGCAGGCGCAAGGTCCTGGGTTTAATGCCCAGCTTTCAGCAAAGAAGGGGCTAGGGGGAAGGGTGTTGAATTTAGAATATTTAGACTGAAATTCTTAATTATAATTAAGCTTTCACTAAAGGCTAAATGCAGAAGAATGCTTGACATATAGTGAGCCTTAAACTAAAAGGTTTAAAAAGGAAGAGAAGTTTTCACTTAGCAAACTTAGCTTATGTGCTCAAGACATTAACCATAAATTACTTAGTGGCTAGGAAAGGTCATGTCAAAAACTGAGGATATTGTTCAACTGTAGATTCTCCAGCAGACCATCACTCCTTTGTCTACCTTGAGAACTCTACACCATGAGCCTAGTGAAGGTATGTAATTTCCCAGGGCATATAAAGTTCAGGGTGCCTCTGGCTATGACATTTAAAGGATAAAAATTACAATAATAATCCTTATCTTTGGAATGTTATATTTGTACATTTGAGGTGGATGATGATGAAGACACTGCTCATAATATCCTCAAATACCACCCCCAAAGCACTGCTGGCAAGAACAATGATTGAGAAAGCAGACCTGAAGACATCCTGACAGTATGTGTCACACTTAGAGTGGGCTTTCCTTTAACTTACTAATTCTACTTCTGAGAATCTGTCCTTGGATTATATTCTCACAGAAATACTCATTAAAATAATAAAACTGGAAACAACTTAAAGATTTACCCACACAGAAATCATAAAATACACTGTGGTGCATTCATGTTGCAAACTTTGATGGCAAAATCCCAGTCAGATATGATTGTACTAAAACTATATAAACATATAAATATAAATATATATACATGTATACATGAGTGATACTCATGAAAAGATGATGAAAATAATTCACAAAGTGGCATATTGTCATGTAAATATATATGCACATATAATATGTACATATATATGTATATATACATATATCAATGTATGTTAATACTGAGAAGAAATGGCCAAACGACTCCAAAACTGCAAACTAGTTACTTCTGCCTAGAGGTCAGGAATGAGACTTCTGTACATTCAACATGGTTTAACGTTTTGGCTGTGAGCACATTATCACTTCTGTTTTAAAAACAAAGCCTATTTAAACAAAATCAAACAAGGAGGCCCCCAGATCTTACCCACCATCGGCTTCAGTGTTGTTTGTTTTTCCTGATTCATCTAGTCCGTACCTCAGATTTTCTAACTACAAAATAATAACACAACTTTCTTGCAGTCATCAAAATAAATGAAACAAATAAAAAGGATTGGGTATAACTTAATTTTTATTAAAAACTATAGTGATATATATGTATGATTATAATTTTGAACCACTTTACAGCTTTTTGATAATTTTTAATAATTTGAAAATTTTTATAGTTATTTTTATAGTTTTAATAATTTGAAAATTTTATATAGTTGGCCACGGAGGAAAAAGACATTTGATTCTTGTAGTTTTAATATTCATTTTATTAGTATTATTCAGTTTAATTTTAAATTTGTTTGTCTTGAGCATTTTCCAAACCCTCACCCCAGCATGCTCCTCGTCTTTTTCTTTTCAGCTTTGCAATGACAAGAATGTTGTCCTTGTCTCGTTTACATTTCACACTGACCACATAGTAAACAGGTAATGTCTCGTGCAAGCAAACCTTAAACTTCACCTCTGCAATTATAAACATCTCTTCGTAAACAGGACCCAGCACATTTTTCAAGCACTGAAAGAAATCCTGGAAGTCATAAAACTGAATCAAAATAAGAGTTGGAAGGGACATGTACACTAATAAAGATACCACCTAGCCATCTGATATTTGTGTCTTCTGTTCTCCATGACTTTGGGGAGCATGTTGCTGAATGCACAGGAAAGGAACCGGGAACTCACAGCAGGCCTGACCAGTCACTCCCCAAGTCCTTGTTTTATCCAACAGGAAAAGCAGACTTTAAATGGCTTGCTGGGAATGTGCAATTATGAAAACTCTGGCATTTTTTTTAAATATTAAATCTTCTATCCTGAAGATCAGCATGAATATATCTTTTAACAGGCTCTATCAACAGGTTCTTTAGAATTTCATAACTGGACATTAAGCCTTCTCAGAGCAATTAAGCGAGTGGCAGCAGGTCAGTCACGAAGGCATGCCAAGGAATTCACACAAAAGTCTCTGCCTTTAAACATTTGCCTAAGTCTACAATTCCACTGGGATTACATCCTTTCTGCCTTGACACTAATATATTTCCAAATAAGCCCTAGAACACAATGTTTAACGCTCATGGTTCACATACACTGTGTTGTGTTTAAGACCTGGAGTAGTCTAAATGCAGGCTTCCGACTCTTCCTGGGGTCCTGAGAAAGAAGACGGGTTTCATTTGCCCTGCGAGCAGGACTCTGGGGCTCTGATGAAGCAGATGCAGAGCCCTGACTCAGAGTCTGGTAGGCGCTGCCTTGGTGATCTCTCCGAAGCTTGCCAATAACAGAGTTAGAGAAGTCACAACCTAGGTTTCAACTGTGGGAATGCAAATAGACAAGCCACATTTGGAGAAGGCGAGGCTTCCAGATGCTTCTCCACGGATCTTGTAGCTCACATGTGTGTCAGCACGTGCTCCCCTTTCCTTCATTCCAACACGGCTTCCATCACAACATTTTCTGAGATCCCAGTCATATGGGCTATCTTTCCCCAGCTGTGAGCAAACACTTCATTTTCTCTGTATCTTTCCACATTGTTTTCTTCTGACTACACGTTAGGCAAAAGCTTATATTAAATGTCAAATTTCAGATGCTAACTAAAGTTTAATAACACTAAAATATCATAGATTTGCTACCAAGAGAAGGAAGAAACTCATTAGACAGATGAGGAAAACAGAAGGGTCTCTTTCTTGATTTCCCAACTGTTGCTACCACCCAATGGCATGCAAAGTCCACATGGCTTCATTCTTGGCGTGCATTTGTATTTGGAAATTTTAAGACTCTAACGCACCTTCTTGAGCTCACTTTTACCTTTCCTATTCTTTCCAACAACTAGACCTGCAGCCCTCGCAAAAGTCCCACAAGTTTTAGTATTTTACACTTTAGATTCTAGCCACTCCCACTCGATGTCAACCTAAATTCACAATATCATGTAAGCATTGACTTCTGGTACTTCCATGAATAATCTACATATAGAAATAAATCAAAATCATTGGATCACCTTGAAAATGTGGCTATGAAAAGTGAGGAATGAATTTGCATTTAGAAATGAAAAGGGCAAATTTCCAGAAGGATTGTACTGTTGTGGGAAAAAATTACTCATTCAATGAAAATAGATGTAAAAATATCTTGAGGACAAATATTTCCTTTTGCCTTTTAAACTTGAAACATGATCATATCTCAATTTTTTGAGATAGCAATAAAATTTATTTTGTTTCTCGGATAGCATGCACAAAATCTTGCTAAATCATACAAGCCTTCTTTGACTCAAACATCTAGCTGATAGTGGGATCAAGGACAAAAACGATTTGAGAGTAGGAGAATTAGCATGAAGCCACGTGGAGTTTGAACTGTCTACTGAACACCAAAATGGAGATCCTAAACAAGAATTTGGCATAGCATTTGAGGCTCTGAAAGACTCTCCTGCGCTCTCTCTGGTGAGATCAGATCCCCTGGCCTGATGATGTAATAGAAAAGGATGGGGAGAGAGAAGACCACCAGTCTCAGTCCATATAAGAAAGTATGCAGAAGAAGATGGCTGCAGGAAAGAATCCAGGACCCCTCCACCATGCAGGGCATCTCAGAAAAAGGCTCAGGAGTCAAGCATTCCAATAAGAGAAAAATGAAGGTAGGAGAATAGTGTTCCAAACACCAAGGCAGGAGAAGGTTACAGACAGGGAGGGGACTGACTGCTTCTAAAGTACCAAATGGAGAAAAGATATTTAGTCCCTGGAGAGCCTGAACAGTCTGGGGGACACAGTGGAAGTGAGGGGTGGAGCCAATAGATATAGAAAAGTTCTGATGAAATTTCACTAAACACAGGGGACAACTTAGAAGGTAAATTAAATAACTACTGCACCCAACAATCCTTCACCTTTCACACAGTCAAATCACCTTATCTGAAATGCTCACAGAAGAAAGTTCTTCATGCTGGGGAGGGTTTTGTTTGTTTGTTTGGTTGGTTGGTTTGGTTTGGGTTTCTTTGTTTCTTTTAGTTTTTTTTTAGATTTTTGTGCACACACACAGTGAGATACATTGGTGAAGTGACCAAACATGAACTTGATTTATGTGAAGCACATAATGAGCAAGCACAGCCTGAAGATAATCTCACACATTTTTAATAATTTTTTGCATGAAACAAGTTATGGGATTTTCCACTATTGTATCATGCTAGTGTCAGAAGACGTTCTGACTTGGGACTTAAAGAATAGGCATTACTCACCTTGCAATAGGCTTCCTGAACACAGTTTCTGTGAAGATGTCTTTCCATTGCCAGCCTTCTTTTCTGACTCCTAAGTTCCAAAGAGGGAGCTCTGCCTTTCCCATACACTTTCCTATGATCATCTTAACATCTGCAGTCTAGAAGGGACTTTAATAACAAGCTGCTCATGAAATTCAGCGGTGTTCATACAATGTACCAGATGCTGGTTTGGGCAGCTGTTTTTCTTCATCTTGGTGAAGACAGTGGTAAATCCCAAAGAGCCTTTTTCTGTGTCTATCAATATTTAACATATTACAAATTAAGGCAGAATCAATGCAACAATTATTAATTTAATAGATTCATTTATTTTAAGATATTTAAAATTAACAATAAACCCATTCTATATTAATATAAATAACATCTTTTCAGTTTTAGAAATATATTAGTCTTTTTTTTTTACCCAAAATAATTTGTGAAAAGTTTAGTATTTGAAGCTACAGAGATAGCTCAGTGTTGAGAGTAGGGATGTTCAGATGCCACAGGCAGTCTGAGCAGCTCACGATTATCACTCCACATCCAAGGCATCTAAAACCCTCTTCTGGTCCCCATGAGCACCTATGTACACCTATCTACACAGAGGGAAACACACAGCTCAGTCACACATAAAAATAAGCAAAATCATTTTAAGTGTATTTGTCCTGAAATGCTTGCAATTTTTTAGTTAGTGCCTTAATAGAAGACTGTAGGAGGGTGTCATTACGCAGGTGAAAGCAGGAACAAGATAGAACAAGGCCTGATAGAACAAGGAAGGATAGGCGGGAGAAAAGCTTTAGAGAAAAGCAGAGACTGCAGGAGAGGAGAAGCAGCCAAGAGGACATGGAGGCAGATGTTATTATATTGTGGATCAGAAGTTATTATTATTGTGTGTTCTTTCATGTGACGATTTAAGTTCAAGAGAGTATGTAGTGGCTGGAGAAACTAGGCTGCCACGGAATTGGGTTGTATATTCCTGGCATGGTGGCAACCTGCCTTGGGAACTATATGGGTAGAGAGATTGTTGCCAGGCTCAGAGAGAAGCCATCGGCAGTGTGATACGGGATAAAGCAAAGCAGGTGAGAGGGTTGTTGACTTAGATGAAGATATCTGCCAGATATCTTGGGGCACTATGGTGCCGGACCTAGTGCAGTATTAAAGACAGCCTTTTTTATAATTTTACAGTAACAGAAGACAGCAGGATCATCATGTTTGCTAAAATTACTGTGATGTAATGTTTCAGTAGAATTATCAAGAGAAAACACTATAACCTACTATAAATGTATATTAAAAACAGAAAGAATATGTTTCTTCTAACTTATTCAGATATTCATGGATATTCTTCTTACATGAATTATCAAACCAAGTAACTATAATCTCTTAAAAGTTATTAGTAATATGGAATCTGAGCCCATACATAGTGAACAAAACCACTGGTACATTAAAATCCACTGGTCTACCTTAAAGAGATTTTATATTCATGTGGGAATGTTTAAATTTTCAGTGTTATTTTTATCTATTTCCTATATATTGACATATGTCACTACATACTATTGAAAAAAATCACGTGTGAATATCAGTATCTAGGTCATCAGAAAATTCTTAAAGTATTAGGGAGCAGTCCTAGAAATGGACACTCATTTCCTAAAACTCAACGGTCCCTTGAAAGCATGAATTCCATCACTGCCAGCAAATCCTATCAGTTGTTTCTCTAGAAGTGAGAGGCTCACTCTGTTTACTGAGCCAATGACTGACAAATACCTAGATACTCTAGAACAGAAACCGTAATTTGTCTTAAAATCACTATTTTAAGTAAATATCATGTTTCCCAAGAACTCTACATAGTGAGTTCCAGAACAGTCAGGGCTATACAGTGAATCCCTGTCTCAAAAACAGATAGACTGACAGGCAGGCAGACAGACAGATAGACAGTGTTCAGTAAGCTTGTGGAACCAAGAGACAATTTGTTCTTCAGTAGATGACAGTCATTTCAGAACACACACTATGACCTATAAATTTTCCTAGTGTGTCCTGTCTCTCAAAACATTGACAAGCAATGTGGACTATAGGCTATGACAGTCTACTTGTCCATCCATGGGTGGAAGGGCTTCTCAATCTTGTTGTCAGTTGGAGCTGGATAATGCTTTTGTTGGGAGATGTGCTGTCCATTCCAGGGTGGTTGGGGGTGTTTCCTTTTCTAAACACCGGTTGCATGTCTCTGAACTGCACCTGCCTAATGAGTATAAAGAGATCATTTGTCCCTCAGCTACCATGGCAACTTTCCATCCAGACAAAGCTACAAAATCTTAGAAATACTAAACCATCTGTTAAGCACTTCAGTATCATTTAAGGCTCATCCTTGAGGGTACTGATCAATCTAAAAGTCATTCAAAGAGTATATACAACACCTGGATTACTCAGATAAAAACCTAAATTGCACTGACTTGATTGTTTAATCAAATGCCAAATTCCCCAAGGACAGTCATCTATGTTTCTGCTCAGTCCTGGGCCGAAAGCATTTGTTACATCACTGACACTTTCTACATGTGCCCAACTACTGAATACAGCATGTTTTACTCCTGTTTCTGAGTTATTACTAATTCCAACTGAACCTCATGATCATCTCAGAGACAGCTAATTTTAATCATAGTTTCTAGATTTGCAAATAATTAAGGGGCTGTAGAGATGGCCCAGCAGTTAGAAGCACAAGCTAATCTTCCAGAAGACCCAGGATCAGTTTCCAAAACCCATATGTTGGCTCCCAACTTTCTGTAATGCACATTCCAGGGGATCCCACACCCTCTTATGGACTCCATGAACACCAGGCACACACACATGGTACACAGACATTCATGTGGCCAAAACATACATACATACATACATACATACATACATACATACACATGTGCATACGTACATACATATGTACATACAATGAAATAAAAGGAAAAATGTTGATGAAGATAAAGCAATTTACCATTCTCTACTTGACCCCAATAAGTCGAGAGCCCTATATAAAAACAGAGTTACTCCCCAGGGAAAACTTCAGCTGATACTTCAAGATATTCTCCGTCACTTGTCAGCATGTGACTGGAACATTATGCATCAGACACAGGACATTAGAGATGCTGAACAGGAGACTGGCAATGGTGAAGATGAAGCAAAAAGGAAAGAAACGAAAGTATTGCCAGTAGAACTATATAGCTTTTCCCTTAAACATTAAATGATTGCTCTTCCAGAGGTCATGAGTTCAATTCCCAGCAACCACATGGTGGCTCACAGCCATCTGTAATTGGATCCAGTGTCCTCTTCTGGTGTGTCTGAGGACAGTGACAGTGTACTTATATGTAAAATAAATGAATCTTGTTTTTAAAGTAAACTAAAATCATTTTCCTCTCTTGTACCTTTCATTAATTTTCTCTAGCTTGAGCTTTGGTTTTGAAAGTTCAGTTCCTACAAATTCATTAGATAGCTCCAGTCAGAAAGTGTGTTAACAAGATCTTTAACTTCTACTGACCTAGGGCAATAATTGTTCTAATGCAGATGTAAAGAGCACCACAGCGCTTGCTTTAAGAATAATACAATACAGTTAAAACATTCATTCAGGGCTGGGGAGGTGCTCACTCAGGCACAGGACTGCCACATATTCACCAAGACCAGAGTTCAGATTCTACAGCATTGACATATCCCAGCACTGAAAAGGCAAAGGCAAGAAGACCACTAAAGCTGACCAGCCAGTGAGTTCTGTGGAATCGGTGAAGCTACAAGTTCAGTGAGACACCCTGTCTCAAAAATTATGGTAAAAAGCACTAGAGGAAGAGACCAGGTATCAACACCAAGAGAAACCGACCATCTTCCTCAAGAGCACCACCAACATGGACATAAGGGAGCCACATATTCATTTTGTCATAAGCGTCCGTCTTCTCTGTCTTGCCTTTCACTGAAGAAGCTGATGGTTAGCAGCTAGTCTTTTAAATTGAAGTCTGTTTTGCTCATTTTTGCAAACTGATCTCTGTGGCCTTGGCAGTTCACGGCCACAAGTTTGGAATTTTGCCAAAGTTCTCTTGACTCTTACAAATATTTAGTGATGATCATTCCAGAGTTGTAAGCTTGAAAATGCCATTTGATTTTAAAGTGTTTAAATAAAATACTACTGTTGTGAGAGAACAAAACAAAGTAAATACTCCTAAAAGTTTGGTGACCTGTGTTACTTAACTCTAAGTCTCACCAGAGTCTAACGTGGAGATACTAATTCTTAGATGTCAAACTAAAATAGCTCTGGAATCTGTTGAGACAAATACCAAATAAAATCATTTTTTGATGTAGCAGTAAATAAAAATAATAATGGAAGCAAGATATCATGCACCATGCCATGCTACCTCCTGCTACTCTGTGTCTTCACAGCAATCTCGCCTCCATGGCTAGCCCCATCTATCTCTTGGCTCTCTGCTGTGAACTCTCTTCATATTCCCAGCATCAGCCCCCTGTGGTTATAGTCACAAAACCCAGGAACCCATCAAATTCAAAACTCAATAAGCTTGTAATTTAGCAATCAGATTTATATCAGTAAATTCTCACTCCACAAAAGTCCACAAAGTAAACTCAGAACCAATTAATGTTGATATAAACTGCCCACCTAGGTAAGACAAATTGCCCTGTAATAATCCATCCCTTATAAGATATTCATAACTACCTGTGACTCTTTAAGGCCATACAGATCTGGGTCGTCTTTCTCTGCCTCCATCTTGGGTTCTTCTCCCCTTCTTCCCTCTCTCTCTCCCCTCTCCAAAACTCTGAGCCCGCCTTACTTTTTTACCATCGAATCACAGGTCTTGCCTTAAATTGTGCCTGCCCTCATCTGCTTATAGACATCAATCTACATACTGGCTTTCAACTAACATTTTTAATAAATGAGTATTTTTTGTCAATAATTCTTCTTATCATATTTATCCCAAGAATTTGTTTCCTGAAGATCCTGCTTTCCTTGTACTGTCTGGGTTGAATGATGCCTCTTTCCCAGACAGTTAGATATACAAGCCAATTCTAGGGAGAAGAAAATTAAAGAAATCAAGGAAGAAAATAAGAGAGTGTGTGGTGTTGTGATGGGCTGTTTGGAAGCCTTTCAACATTTACTCTTTGAATACCTCTTTCAAGAGATCTGGAAATGCCCACTAAACCCACAGACTACCACAGGAACCTCCTGGAGGTGGAACTGAGCTCTGTGATAAGCACTTATGAGAAGCCAGAGGTTCCAAGTGTGGGTTTCCGTAGCCACTAAATCCCGCTAGCGATAAATTCCTCATCTGGCAGAATGATGGCGGGGTTGAATGGAAGTGTTTTAGCTGGTATGTTGTGCAGCACACACAAAGCTCCAGTAAATATTTCTGATGCTGTTGCCCTTTTGCTAGCAACTCTCAGTAAACCCCCAGCCTCAGTACTATCACTTCTACTGCTTATATGCTGAGTGTGAAATGTGTCTGAACACCGAGTCTCCGGCAGGCACTGCACTTTGAGATTTGGAGACAAGCTGGCAGACAAGCTGCAGGAGCTAGCTTAGACGGTTATTAGAGGCCCAGTCTGCACAGACGGCTCAAATCCATGGTCAGCCAACAAATTGTGTGAAACACACCTTACCCTCTCATAGCCAAGGATGAGACTAGTTCTCACTGCCAGGAACACTGCATGCCCTTCCATACCCTGAAACTGACTGCTAAAACAAGCCCTTCCAGTCATTTGCTTCTGGCAAGTGGGTTGTCCCTCCAACCAGAGAAGTAACTAACATAATGACCAAGAATTGGACAACAGAGCTAAAAGTAAGGCTGTTGCCTGTTCCTCTCTGCATCACTAACAGCAATTTTGACAACTCTTGGAAAAATCCCTTAATGTAAAAAACAAATACTGTAATTAGAACATTTTAGAAGAAATCATGCTATTTACAAATGCTACATATTGGGTGGGGTGGCACACTAATAAACCCACTGTAAACTGAAAATATCATTAGCCAAAAACGGATTGAATCGACCTAAGCTGAAGAGCTGTGTAGGTGAGCAATACAGTCCTGTGGACTATCAGATGGTTTCTCTCATGGCCATGTGGCTGATTAAAGCCTATCTGCTTGATGCTACCCAGCACAGAGACAGTAATCATCCTGCACACCATCAGCTAGCCCAACACATGACCCACATTCAAGATTCAAAGTAGAGTTTTCAATAGATGAATATAACTTTGAAACAACAATTCAAGCCAAATTATCAGCAAATTGGAGTCATGGGTATTTTTTAAGTGTTGTTGTCTCTAAATATTGGGTCTTTCCAGCCTACCCTGACTGGTATTTTGTGCAGATATTATACATACCCATAATATCCAGATATTGTGTACATATGTTAATGTTTGTACTAGTGTATTTACTTTCTGGACATTCCAGAAATCTTTAAACTTACCAAAAATAGAATAGCAGAGCTGGAGAGAACAGTCAGGCATTAAAGTGCTTGCTGCATAAGCATTACACCCGAGTTCAGATCCCTGGCTCCCATATAAAAAAACAGATACAGTGGCTCAAGTCTGTAGCCCTAACACAGGGAAAACACACACAGGCAGATCCATGGAGCTTCCTGGTCAACCAGTCTATTCCATCAGCAAATATTGGTTCAGTGAGGGGCTCTGTCTATAATATTAAGCAAAAAAAAAAAAAAAAAACTAAGGAAGACACTCAGCATCTACCAAACTCTGACCTCCATGTGACATATGCATGCACACATACAAACACAAATACACACATACACTACACACATAATATGTGTATAAACACATGAAAAAGTAGAGACCAGAAGCAATTCATTCAGATCAAGTTACAAATGTGAGTTTTCTGTCTAATTGTTATTATTCAAGGTACAGTCAAAGCTGTATATCCTATGTGATAGCAAGCCTTTAGCTTCAAATCTGAACAAACGACTCACACAGGCTTATCATAAAACCAAAGGCCAGTCAGTGACCTTCTCTTCAAAACAGTCATAAGATGAATACTCTCTGTCCCACCAATGCTTTCTAGTACTGATGACCCCTCAAACAATGTTAACAATTGTAATTTATTGGGTTGGCTTACAATAGAAAGTCAAAAGAGATTCCCTTGGGTATGATGCATGTTTTAGGTTATGGTTTGTTTGTAAAGGAGCTTAATGTCAGAAAAAAATAATAAAATTTTGATGACATTAACAAAAAAAATTACAAACATAGGAGAAAACAAGAAAAGGATGTTTCAAATGCGCCATTGTTTTCCTGAAGATATCTTACATAAAAGTGTATTTTAGTTTCAAGAGAACCTGACACTTTCTTCTGGCATCTGCAGACAGTAGGCCTGTAGGTGGTACACAAATACACATGAACCAAAACACCCATACGCACGAAACAGGAGTGTGTTTGGGTGGGGTGGGCTGTTGTCATTTGTATACAGGTGTCTGTGGAAGGCACAAGACAGCATCAGATCTGAAGCTGTAGTTAAAGACATCTGTGAGACACCTGGCATAAATGCTGGGAACCGAACTCAGACGCTCTGCAAAAGCAGCAACCACCCTTAACTGAGGAGCCGTCTCTTAGGCCCCAGAAATGAATTTCTAAAAGCAGCCCATACACTCCTGTGAATGTCTTCGTGATTTTTTCCTTAATTAGGCATTGCCTAAACTGCTTTATTTTTAATACTGTACAAATATTTATGCTGCTGTGAAGACAGACTATTGTGCCTTTGATATAATACTTCACATTGTACTGGTTGGGAATTTACATTGATAGCAGATAACTTAAATAGCACAGCACAATGAAAGAAAAGGCCAACTGGGAAACATAACATAGATAATAGTTTCAAGTGCAGCTTTTTCTCCGGCACAGGAAACTGGTCATTTCCCGAATTTAAAGTGCAAAGCACTATTCCTGTTCAAGTGGCTATTCATGAATCCAGTTCCCATGAAAAGGAAATGTTAGCAGTGGGGGGCGGAAACAACCCAACGAAAGGTGGCAGGATCCAGCAGAAGCCCTGCCCTCCCTGCCACTCATGGCCTCCTCTTTCTACCTATGATCTAACTTAGTGTATAATCTTATGAGCAACAGGAGGATAAGTTATCTTTATGGAAGACATTTTGTACAACTAATAGAAAGACTTAATTTTTTTCACCTTGCGATTTATGTACCTGAGAAATATAGGGACTAATTTAACCCTATTCTTAGAGCTAACTACAGCACCTAGGCACCCACATCCTGGAAACCTTTCAGTGCAGGTTAGTATCCATTGCTCCTTCTGACTTACCATGTCCTCTTTCCTCTTTTCTTAGAACCCAACATGGTATTCACCATCTTCAGCCACGAAAACAGATGCTCCCTAATTTATCTCCTTTCTTTGCAAATTCTGTTCTCTCTCTCCCGAAAGCAACTGAAGAATCACAACCAAACTGGCTAAGGTTAAGCCAGTTTACCCGTAAACATTCACAGTACAGAGAAGGCCAGGAAGAGTTCAACAACTAAAGAACTCAGTATCTGAAAGGAAACATTTCTAGTCTGTGGAAAATACCAGGTGTTGGTACGACAGACTGCCACTGCCTGCTTCAAATCAATCGTTCCCAACTTCAGATAAGCAACTTCACCACCTGAGGCAGAGTTTCATATTTGTGAAATAAAACTCATAATAGTCGACAGAGACAGAGACAGAGAGAGACAGAGAGAGACAGAGAGGGACAGAGAGATACAGAGAGACACAGAGAGAGACACACACAGAGAAAGAGAGAGAGAGAGAAAGAGAGACAGAAGCAGTCGTATCCAAGACAGCCCTATACACATCCTCTGTCATTTTCATTCCTGCATTTTCATCATCAAATGCACTTACCAGGTATAATTCTCATCATTTTAGTCTCTGAAGGGAGACCTTCAAGAAGAAAAGTCAGGTAAGCATGTGGACCTCTACACAGACCTATAATCCCAGCATTTGAGAGTTGAAAACCCAGAAGTTCATCCCTAATTAGGACATAGGACATCCCTGACATAGGAAAGCGAAGGCCAGCCTGGGTTACATGAGACCATGTCTTAAACCAAACAAAACAAAACAAAACTAACTAACAAATGTAAAGATGAAGAGGGAAAGGAGGAACTGGCATGGGAAGAAAAGGGCAAATCAGAATAATCTGGTCACCATGACAACCACCTGTTATGCCAGCATTGAGAGGTGCAGGCAAAAAGATGGCAAGTTGCAGGCCAGTCTGGGCAATGCAGTGAGAAGAGTTCTGGCCATCTAACACAGTCACACACTATGTTATGACTGACAGCATCATAACCAGCTAAGAGAAACAGGTATTATGTGTGCACATAAACATGTACAACTTGAAAAGCTTTTTCAAGATATTCATAATCTTTCTCCATAATATGTCTTGCAACGCCATTTGAACAACCTGGAATGAGAAGTTTGCTTATACATTTTAAAACTATGAGAAAGGGGGCTAAATAAAAACTGAAAATTAGGGACAATAATCATCAGCAATCCTAATGTTTCAAAATTGGGAAAATAAAACATGAAATACGAGAAATTCTTCTACATAACTCATGAATAAAACAGGAGGCAGCAAAATGTTACTAATGAGCTCATCTCCGTGGATACTGACTTACTGCCCTGTTGACAACTGAATATTCATGGAGCAAGTCAAGCAGAGGTAAACAAGAAAGCTCTTCTTACTGGTAGAGAAAAACAACCTATGAAAACTAAAAAATAGTTCATGCATTTTTTGGCCTGTGTCTTATTCAATAACAAAGAAAAATCTAACATCTGTCTGTGGTTTCTCTATGAATTTAATTAATAACCACAAATATACAAAGAGGCTTGCACAATCACTACAAAAGAGCCAGTATTTCCCAGCACACCTATTGTCTTCCTTGCTACCTGAAAAGCAAGGATCTCTGGCAAAGGGCTTCCTGGAAAACCTTGAGGAGCTAAGGGATTGAGACACGGGAATGTTTGTCAAGGAAAAAAGGACAGAGACACCAGCCACTGGACTGTATGAAGTACGGCCATGTGAAGACACCAAGGAAGAGCAGGGAATATCAGGGTCACACTTCTAGAGTCAGGAGATCTCATGAAGAGGTCAAAAGAGAAACCAAATTATGCTCAGTGTCTAAATTTGATTTCAAAAGTGTCAATATCCTTATCCTTACCTTAAAAAAGAACCTGGAAAGTCACTGTTTCCCTAGATTATAGCAGAGATATATTCAAGCCACCCTGACTGGCTGAACTGACTTTCCTCTTCTCTGAATGAAAATCATGGCAGTTGACTAACTTTACATTTTTGTGACAGAATATATATAAGAAAACCTTCCAACAGTCCTTTCCTTTCTCCCTGATTACAGCAGGGGAGTTAATATGACCACATTACGGAACTCACTGCCATCAAGCACTCACTTCAGTTACTGAGGTACAGCTGTTACAGGGCTAACTAAGGTCCCCCGGGCACCACACTCCCCCTAGCTTCACCCAAAAAAACAATGTCTCCTCCCATCTCAATGCTCTTTTGTCATCTTAGGAATTTAGACACCGAGAAGACTCAAATTGTTTTAGTCAGACCCTTCTGAATGAAGAAGCTATTTTACAGAACCCTCGGTTTAAAGAATAAAGACAAAAGCTAAGCCTTGTAAAAAGTTTCAATAATCTTAACACTGTGACTTGATTAAAAAGGACACAAAGCCACTTTCTCCTTGTATTTAAATCATGCTCCAACAGAGAAGAATATAATAGGCCTAAAGGAGAACCTACTATTATTCCGCTAAGTGAGCACTGCCTCCAAATATTATATTCGGACGCCTCCTACATATTCATATTTATAGACAGAAATCAGTGCTCTCAATCCTTAGCAGAGAAGCTCCTTTTCTGCAGAAAATGGTGACACACAACTGGTGATGTGAAGGGCTTAAGAGACAGTGCTGTAGTCAACCTTAAATGGGACCTCTGTATCAGTTCTGTCCTCAAAGATCAGAGATCGTTTCAGAAGAGAAGACAGAGAGAGGCCGTGGGAGACAACTGAGAAACAGTGTTTTCTAGACACAACAAGGCCATGGCACACAGGAACTCATGTGGCTATGATTACATGCACAAGACCTACACAAGACCTGCATAAGACCAAGCCAGCCATAATCCCAGCACAGAATTCTGCCGCCAGCTAAGGAGCTAGGGGACCTGATGGTAGACGGAGGAAAGAGAGTCAGCTCTCTTCAGGAATATGGCTTCTGATTGATGGCCATTGCTGCAATGGCTGACCTTATACCCATCTATGCACTGGGACCTCTAAGTGGATTTACTGGATTTTACAAGGACCACATGACATTGGAAAAGATTAGTGATGAAGGAGTTATGGGAGGAGCTGGAGGGGGTGACAAGTGGATTTGATCAAAAGATATCAAATACATATATAAAATTCTCAATAATCTAAGAATAAATTAAATAATTAAAATTAAATTTTCAAAGAAAGTAAAGTTTAGAAAGTAAAAGAAATCATAAAATCTTCCCTTGAAATGAACCAATGAAGTAAATAATGAGTTAACCATAATTATTTCCTAAAGCATCCATCCTCCATCTACTCTCTAACAGGGCTACTTCTTCCCTATAGAACTAAAACTGTGAATTTCTGCCAGGACAATCTCTCTGCTTTCACTGTCCTATAGTTACTAATTCACGCAGCCACATAACTAAATATCATCATAAAGTAAAATGTGCAACACTTTGCTCAAACCAAGAGTTCAGCAAACTGTTTCCCGTTGTGTGGTGGCATTATTGGTTCACACGAACTGGAGACTTCTCTAAATGTCGTCAGTGGGAGGAGCTGAATCTGTGCCTTGTGCCTTGCAGCTTAACAGAGTTGCTGCTCTCGAAAGAATCAACCTACACAGCAAGCACACAGTGGTGAGTCTGCAACCTCAGTTTGTTTAAAAGAAGGGAAAGCGGGGTTGGGGATTTAGCCCGGGGGTAGAGCCCTTGCCAAGGAAACGCAAGGCCCTGGGTTCGGGCCCCAGCTCCGAAAAAAAAAAAAAAAAAAAAAAGAAGGGAAAGCATAAACGGGGGAGTCATTGATAAGGGAAAGTCAAAGAGCAGGGAGATAAGGGCAGGTAATGGAGGATGGATATGATGAAATTACACATAGGCATGTATGAGAATATAAGAATGGAACCATTATTTTGTTCAATTTATTTTAAAAAATGAACATTAGCCTAAATAAAAGCAAATAACATTTATAAGAGCCTATTTTCAACTAAAGCACTGTCCAAATAAAGTCATCAAAAACTAAATTAATAGATTTAAGTGATATAAAACACCACTTAAAAATATTGCCTGAATGTTCTTTCTTGAATGCCCATCCTAGATCTTCATGGTTCTATGAGTGGGGCAGAGTATGCTTGAGACTACAAACCAAAAAAGACAGCAAGAGGAAAAAGAGCGGGAGTTGAAGGAGGGCAGGTGGGCAACAGCACATGAGTGATAGGACAGTGGAAAGGAGGATGCAGATGGAGACGGGTGAGGTAGAGGGCGATGTGGAGGTTTGAATATGCCTGGCCCAGGAAGTGACCTTGTTTCAGTAGGTGTGGCCTTGTTGGAGGAAGTACATCACTGTGGGCGAGGGCTTTAAGACCCTGGAACTAGCTGCCTGGAAGTCAGTCTTCTCCTAGCAGCCTTCCAAATAAGAAGTGGAACTCTTCTAGCCCCATGTCTACCTGGACTCTGCCTGCTCCAACCTTGATGATAATGGATTGACTCTCTGAACCTGTAACCAGCCCCAATTAAATGCTGTGCTTTATAAGAATTATCTTGGTCATAGTGTCTGTGCACAACTGTGGAACACTAAGACAGGTGAAGAGAAGATACAGGGAGAAGAATTTATGAAAGAAAATTCTGTATAAAAATGGTATAGTGAAGCCTAGTACTTGGTATGCTAATATAGTAATGATTACTTATGAAGAAACAAATGATGTCTGAATTTCCTACGTCCACTCAGGGGAGCTAGAAAAACGTCTTTGCCGATGTGCAGAGCTAGGTACCTGACTGAGACACTGTGGAGCAAGAGCAACCGTAGGGCTGTGGATCAGAGTTTGATCACCAGGCTGTAAAGCAAGAAGGACTCTGGCGAGCGTTAGCAACTCCAATTCTGACCGAGTGGAGTAGGTCCTTCCACATATCCAAACGAGCAGAGGACGTACCCTTAACAACACCATTAATAAAAAGATTATCACTTACAATAGCGTTTACAAACTTCAGAAATCAAACCATTATGAATAATGTAAAGAAAATAAAATATCTCTACAATTAGACCCAGGTCAGAGAGACATAAAAGGTAAAATTACTGGAGAGGAAAGTCTGCTTATGAACTAGGAAGTCCGGTTATTTTTATTAATATGATTGGTATTGATATCGCTATGAAAGAAAGATTTATATTATAAAATATTTTATTTTAAGATATAATTCTCTCAACATTGACTTATAGATAAACTAAAAACCCAAAGTATCAAAATATTAATAGGTTTTTTTTGTTTGTTTGTTTTTAGGAAACTGGTAACTAGTTTGTAAAATTCATACAAAAAAAGGTAAAATAATCTTTAAGAAATTGTGGATAACTTATATTTCTTAATTTCAAGAATTATTCTAAAGCCACAGCAATTGAAACAAGGTAAGTATAGCGATAGACTAGAAAAATAGATCTATGTATGAGAACAAAGGTAAATTCACAGAACAAAATATCTGTCGCATATAAATCAAATTATTCCTAAGCTGAACTAATGCAAGTTTTTTCTCTGCTATGCTATTAAATAGTAGTAAATTCTCACATATGACACCATAATAATTTAATCTACAGTGATATGAGAAAATTTAGTCACTAGAGAAAATGTCAGTAGACATAAAGAAACAATCTTTACCTTGAAAAGTGTAATCATAAAACACAGAGAAAGCAAAGGTTTAGTGTGAGAAAGCATCATTTAAAGAAACATCTATAGAACTCCTAGACAGGACACCTACCTTAAAATACTTATAAATCTAGAATCTCTTTAAATAATTGTTTCTTTACCACTAAAAATAATGAAAATATTCTGAACTTTGGATCTAACCATAATCAGAGGATGGTTTCAAATGTTTCAGGTTCTGAGATAAAGTTCTCAATCTTTAAGGGCCTATATTTTTTTTTCCAAGTAAATACTGTAATGTATAAGTCTAGAATTTCCCACTGAACTGTGGTCAGCTGAAGTTCTCCCTGGGGAGTAGCTACCTACACTTTCCCTATCCTGATCCAATGCCACATTTCACACACACACACACACACACACACACACACACACACACACACACACACACACACACCATAGCCTCAGAAGAATAGAGTTTGAGTCCTCCAACCAAAAGACAGCTCCTATTATATTCAGAACAACCCACTCCACAGGAATCTGAACCTTGGGGCACGCCACTCTGGAAAATGAGCTCTTGTCTGACTTCAGTCAAAATGCCATCATTCAGATCCTTCAGCTATGACACCATTAACGACACTGCACCCTTTGTAAGGACGCCAAACACACTGTAGCCTGCATTAGGAGCCTGAAAGAGAGACCCATGTCCCGCAAGTTTTACCACTCCTTGGGAAGAAATGGTTTTGCAAAATGAAGACTATCCAGTCAAGTCACACGTTTAACAATTCCCCCATAAAGTCATTAAATGCTGTTTCTTCAAGTTTTAAAATGCCTCTCAGCCTAAGAACTTATTAAATGAAGTCACCAAGAAGCCTAAATCATGCTTCTCAGCCGAGACATACACACACAAACCAGAAACTGACCCAGGAGAACAGAGCAACTCCAAGATGGTAACTGTATCTGCATAGCATCCGAGATGCCAACTTTTTCTTAACAGTTGTCTGTTGACATCATCCCGCCATCATCATTGCTGTACACACCACGGCAAGAGACCTGGGAAATACTACACACCTAACCTTCAGACCAACACATCGTTAATACCCCTCACTGCCCACTCCCAGTCCACACACGTTCCCGAGGGTAGAGATGAAGATCAAGTGAAGACAAGGACATTCTGTTGAGGGTGAGAGCTGTCCCTCCTTGGAGCTCTGGCCTTGCTTGTGCCTTCTTGATGCCTCTCCTTTGGCTAGGGCCCCTTCAGAAACCTCTTTCTGAAAACAACATAATCTGTAACACAGGCCAAGTAGCCTCCTTGTTTTAAAAGTTAAAGATTCTTGTTTCAAATTTCAATGTTTTTAGTTTATTTCAGAAAACTTGCAGTCCTGGCTTTATCAGTTATTATATTCCTGACTAGGAATAATTATTGAAGTTTAATGTCAGTGGACCAGAGTATTAAGTCCCTAGCATTAAGAGCAGCTTTGCTCCAATTCTGCTGTCTGCTTGGGGTCATGAGTCTCTTGAAGCATTTGAACACGGCCATCAGATATGCTTGGCTTAATTCTGTCACTTCCTTAATTGTGAGCCTGGTCATATTACATTCTTTCTATGTATTTTTTATACATTTATAATAATTTTGGCTACTTCTTAGAGTTGTTGAGAAAATTAAACATGGTTCTACTATCTATCACGTAACCAGTTTCCTTCCGAAATGCACCTATAGTCAGGAAAACAAAAACAGAGGTGGAATCGGATGTTCTTCCCTGTAGTCCCTGAGCAGACAGGGACCGTGGGGAGTATGCAGCCTTTGGCCAGCATGGACGCCTTAGAGTCCAGTGGAGACGCACGGAGGTGAGCTCAGGGGGCATCACTTCAGCTCTGACTCTCCTCTACAGCCAACACGCACGGTTCTCACTGGCTGCACAGTAAGAGCATCGGAGAAAGGCTTAAAATCACAACGATGCCCAGGGCTGACCGCAGTGAGAAGCTATTGGCATGGCTAATGTTTGTTTTTTGTTGTTCTGTTTGTTCTTGTTGTTTTGTTGATTTGGGTTTTTTTTATGTGTTTGTTTTATGTGCCTCCGTTATTCTCCTGTAATAAGCCTGAGAACCTCTCAGACAGCCAGGGAGCAGCCCGAGAATATGAACATTCTGTAAATTCACTGCAGAATTTAACAAGTTTGCAGATAAGCAGCTTCGGAAGCTTAAATCCCAGAACTGATAGCAGAAAATATTTAGTTTATAAACATGCCTGCATTTTGATCTTATCTACTGCGTATTTAAGAAACATGGGGGAAATTGTTTACGGAATGTGGCGTGCCTTAAAGTGGGTCCCCACAAAAGTCATTGAGGTGGCTTCCACCAATTGAGATACAGTAATTTCAAATCCAAGAATGTCCTGACATTGCCAATGGCAGACAAAGCTGTTTGTACTTAATTCCGAGTCACCATGAAATGCAGAGCAGCATGATTTTAAAAGCCCTAATATGCTCTGATCTCTGGACTAACTTGATGAACCATCATTAAGTATTTAACAAGCAATAAGCTTCTCCAGAATGCTTATAGCATCCATCGTCCAAATGATCTTCAGTTTAATAAGACAAAAAAAATATCATTCTTTAATAATCTGGTATTTCCTTTACTCGTGAGCAGATGATTTAAATTCTTTGGTATGTTGAGAAGACAACTATTTCACGGAAATCCAGTACCTCTTCAGAGCTCTCAGATAAAGCTCTTTGTATTTAAGTATGAATTCATATTGCGTTATTTATCTTAGCATGGCTGCTTTTATGAAGTTTTTGCCTTCTTCCCTTGTCTTTTTTCATATCTATATCCCATTCTTCTTAATCAGGAATTGTATAGTCATGTGTCCATAAGGCAGGCAGATCACAGCGGCAAAGTTGCGTTTCTGAGCAAAGGTAACAAAGTGGTGGCTGAGGAACCGAACTCATAGACAGTCCTGGTTGGTTTGACCATACAATATTGGAAAACTTGAGTACAAATACTGAATTCTAACTAATTTTGGAGAAGAAAAAATTTGGGGGATACTGGCCCATGCTGTCTCTCAGCAATTACTGGTGGAGCTCTGTCACCAGCACAGGGAAGGCAGAGAGACAACACAAACATGGACAAGAGAGTGACTCCATTATAAGACTTCTTCAGTCCACACCCGGCTGTGCTGCTCCCCAAGCCAAGGTGTACTCCAAGCTCTCAGATGTCAGTCCCCATTCATACAAGAGAATAATGGTGCTACCTTCTGGAATCACAGTAAGTGTCAAGATAATTTAATAAACTATGAGCCTCATACTAAGCCTTGCATACCAGTTTTCTTCTGTATGACCTGGCAGCTCAAAACAGATAGTGGAAAGCATGGTCCAAGTTAGGTTTCTGTTGCCATAATGAAACAGTGGACAAAACCAACATTGGGGAGAAAAGGATTTGTTTCACCTTACACTTTATTGTCCAATACTAGGAAGCCAGAGAAGGAGCCTAAGAATCTGGAGGCAGAAATTAACCAAATCATTAATCAAATTAATTAAATCACTAATCAGAAAACTACCCTAGAGATATGCTCACAGGCCAACCTGATGGACATGATTCCTCAACTGAGTTGCCGGCCTCCCATCTATATGTAGGTAAGTGCCCAGTTGACAAAATCTAGCCAGCACAGTCACCTTTCCCCCAATGTTCCTGTCTCAAGCCAAAAGAAACATTATGAATATGAACTTTACCCTCAAAACTTTTTGCCAACCAAATGAAATTAACCTTGATCTTCCATAAATGATATCCGGCCTGAAGTCTGTCTACAGTAGACTTGAGCACTAATTCTGGTTTATTTACCTTCTTTTATTATCAAAGATAATATAACCAACTATAATCAAAGATAATAAAAGAGCTACATGGCTCCCTACTCATAAAGGTTCTGAAAGACCTCTGTCAGAACTGTATGTCCTGCTGGAAACCTCATGGTCCTAATAACAATATTAGAGGAACAGCATCCTGGGTAGGCAGCTCTGGTGGGTACCACTGCTTGAGAGCATGGACGAAGCATCCCTACAAAGATAATGCAGCTGCTGCAAGGGACCGTGGAAACAGAAAACCACCCTCACACCTGAAAACCTGTTTGGCCATCCAGACAAGACAGTCAGGATCCTAAATCCCTTTTGCCTCCCAAATTCAACATCCCACCCACACCCCACCCACACCCCACCCACACCCCACCCACACCCCACCCACACCCCACCCACACCCCACCCACACCCCCACCCACACCCCACCCATACCCCACCCATACCTCACCCACACCCCACCATACCCCACCACCTCAGGAAGTCTCACTCTGGCTCTCAAAGTCAGTGGCTGCCTCTAACCTCTAACTAGAATGTTGATATTTTAGTGCCAATGGGTGTTTTTTGTCTTTGATAATAAAAGAAGGTAAATGAACCAGAAACGGTGCTCAAGTCTACTGGAACATTAATCAACTGTTCTGTTCTTGACACGCAGATTCAAAGCCAGCCACTTGTTCAATAGTCAGATTTTTTAAAAAGAAAAGTTGGGTATGATATAGTAAATTAAAATCAATATTAAACATAATCTAAAAATAGGCTGAATTAAGATTAAATATTGGCCAATGCACTGAATTAAAATATATAGCACTTCATCCAAAATTAGAAATTATCCTTAAATAAAGGGAAGAAAATCAAAATTTCCAAGGATATTTCCAAAAGTATTTTATTTCATCTGGTTAAATTGCAATGTGCTAATTATCTTGACAGGAAAGCCTACCAAATGCTGATGAGTGTTTACAATGCTATTGTGTTTGGCTTTAAAAACAGGTCATGATTAGGAAATCAACATGGGACACTTGCTTCAAACATCCAAAGGCATTTGCTCTGCCTAGCAACTGGCGGGAACGCGGTGTGTTTTGTCTGCTTCTATGTCGTGTGGCTGTAGTTACTGGAACAATGTGGTCAGTACAGAAGGAAATGCCTCTGTATTCCTGCACAACCCAAAAGTCTGAGCGAGGACCTGTGTCACAAGTGAGTTTCTGTCTCATTGCACAGCAAAGGGCGAGCCAGGGAGGACCTCTCCTCCTCTCCACCCTCTGTTTCCTCCTCATCCCACATGGCAGCTAGGGACCTTCAGCATTTCCTCTTTGGGGAAAGCTGGGAATTGGCTGTTTTTACGAAATGAGCATGACCCAGAAAAGCGTTCAGCATGCTCAGCCTGTGCACTGGAAAGCATCCTCAGCTGGACTTCCCATCACACAGTGTTTGAGTGCGTATTTACTAAAGCGCAGCTTGAACCAGTGGACACACAGTGTCCAAGTGGACAGTAACAGATCTTTGGCACTGACTTAGCACAACTCCTGGCTTATACTTCTACATAGGAAGTCAGAGAAATCCATTTCCTATAAACTACCAGGAGCCCTGGAATAAATGAATGCTTCTCAGTGGGTATTTATTTAATCAGGCACATTCTGATCAACTCTCACTCAGAGAAGAGAGAGGGAGAGGGGGAGAGGGTGTGTGTGTGTGTGTGTGTGTGAGAGAGAGAGAGAGAGAGAGAGAGAGATGCATATACATGAGTGTAGAAATAGATGAGTGCGCTGAGTTTGAATTCTAGAACTCGGATTCGATGTCACCATCACTTTAACTCGTAAAGTGTTTTATTGTTCAATTAAAAAAAAAAACTGTTTAACAGTTATTTATTTATACAAGGCATTCATCTAGTTTCCAAGAAAGAAAATGAAGAAATGACAACCTTTGTGCACACGAACTTATTCTCCAATAGATACACTGACACCTACAGAAACACTGACATAGAAATGGGTTATGCGTGCATATCATTTTGAGGTAAGAAGTACGACAGAAACAGAATGATCTGAGTATGACTCAGGTGATACGGAAACACTTTTCAAAGTAGCCAGTACTTCTGAAAGATAGACATTCAAGTTATCAGGGGAAAGGTGCACTCAATACACAGAGAACACAGGGTGTGAGAGGGCCCGGCTCCCCAGATCTGCGTGCAGTACAAAGCGAAGGGTGCATGCCTAGACTCTGCCAGGTGCCCTCAGCTCTCTCCTGGCCTCAAGTCACTCGGAGCCACGCTATCCCAGATATGAGCACTGAAATACGTAGCATGAACCTCTCCGAGGACCACACAGCTTTGATCCTGGTCACCTGGATGCAGGGTTCACATTACGAATCAGGACGTGCTCTCTGAGGACGAGTGAACAAATGGAAGGTCTAAGGTAACTTTCTGGATCACCGGGGAAATGGGTCTGCCATATGGGAGAGGGTAAAAAGATGCGGTCAAAAACTATAAAGAGGAGAGATGGTGGAGGACCCTCAGGGAAGGCTACACTGTCCCACACTTACCCTCTGACTATCTTGGTGAGGGAAAGTGGTCTATCAATAGAGAGGGGAACTTCCTTGCATTAAGAATACAGCCGGGGGCTCAGGATATAGTTTAGACAGAGTGCCTACCTACTGTTCCTAGGCCCTGGGTTAATCACCAGCATGGAGGAAAATACAGTTCAGGGGGACCTCAAGTGTGGGCTTCAACTGGTGAAGAACCTCAGAGCACAAACTAGTAACGACGATGATGGAGTGATGGCAGAAACTAAAACACACAGGTATGTCATCCATTACAGAGGCAGCACTCCGCTTGCCAAAACGAGCAAGAACCCGTACCTGCCAGTCTAAGAAGCTACAGGGAGTATCTGATCATTTAATCTTTTTTATGACAAGTCTTTGTGGAAGGACTGAAATGAAGCCAATCATCACAAATAAAGACTTGGAATCCGTTTTCATTAAAAGTCATATTTGTTTAGTTCTGAGAAAGTACCCAAACTTACAATTTTAGCAGCCAATATTGCTGTTTAAAAGAAGCCCTACTCCATGGTCTATGCTAAGTACCTACCCTGTAAGTACCTTTCAGTACTATCAAAAGGGATTAGGGAGAAAGGATAAAAAATAAAATTTAATAATGTGGTTTTGTGCAGTCAAATAAAGTTTCTGGTCCTAGCTTACCTAAACATAATCATTCCAAAAATAGAGAAAAATTCCACCTGGGGCTGTAAATACCCAGTAAGACAAAGGAAGATGATGGCAGGCTGTAAGCATGGGGCTATCTGTAAGAACTCTGTGACTTATAGGAAAATAAATCTACTCCGTTTCGAATGTGAGGATTAAAAGGCGCACTAAGTGGGTAGCATTTTAGTCTGGCTTAATGAGGATTCATGCAGCAGGGAGGGATGCAGAGGTACAACATGGCTACGGTTCTCCCACACAAAAGCCCAAGTGTTTGTCAGTTCCAAGGCTCTCTACCAAAACCCCAAAGGCAGCGCACGTCATTTAAAATACTTCTCTGCGAAAAATCTAGTATTTATCCACATCATTTCAATAAGTCTCCCCACTCCTTTCTCTCGGTCACTACCTGGGGGAAAGCATGGTGTAGTTGTGAAAACACAATGGTTTGTGAAGCCATTTTTTAAAGTATTAAAGTATGACTGCTTAATTAAACATCCACTACATGGCAAACACACTTAAATGTCATGGCAGTGGAGGGAAAGATTCACGGTGCTTTAAAGACTATCTGCTCTTTCAGAAGACCAGGGTTCAGTTCCCAGCACCAACACTGGGGAACTCACAACTGCCTAATTCCAGGTCCATGGGAGACCCAATCTCTATGGCCACCAAGGGCTTTTTTGTGTATCCATCCACACATAAATACACAAATAAGAAAAATAAATATTAAAAAAACCCACAAATCATTCCTGTGTGTAAGCATTGTTATTAGTTGGATTTTAAATGGGAGGAAGGAGGATAGAGGTGATAGTGAACCTTCACTAAGTTATTCAGCGAGCAAATGCCTTAGCTTGTCTCAAGTGACTTAACCTCTATTGTTCACGGGGGGAGGGATTCCAAAGAGCTCCCCTCCCCGGCTTATCACTCACATTTACCAAAATCACTGAAGCAGCTGACATTCACACAGCGTGCAGCTGAGCACCAAGCAGGAACAAACACTCAATCCAATCTCTAGTAGCTGTGGTTATTACAGAGGCATAGAGTTTAGCAACCAAGTCACCCCTCTCCCATAAAACCTCCAATAAAACCTCTTAGCACATGGCCCTACTCAAGCAGAGGGCTTCCTGGCTTCAGGGCTCCTAAGTACATGCAGCTGAGACCATCTGCTTCCTGCAGATCTTAAGGACAAAGACTGTCATTTACACTTCCAGAGATCTAGGTACATGAAATCAATCTTGGCTGACTGCCCCTCCGTGGAGATGTCCTCTGTCCTCCACTGGTCACAGAGAAGTCACCGTGGTAGAGGTGTTCATTCCTGTGTTGTTTAATTTGATATTCGCGATGGAAATCATCTGAAAGGAATGCTTCCGTTCTCACCCCATCTTAGAAGGAAACCGCCCTCTGTAGACTTGTAGCTTATTTACTGGCAGGTTTCTCCTCTCCAGACAGTTCTTGTCAGGGTCACTTGTCTATGTCTAGCTTTTGTAACTCAATTAAGGCAGAAACAGTCTCTGACCCATGATGCTTTGCCTGCAATATTGTTCCCAGATTTTCTTTAGTGTCCCAGTTACCTACCGCTTGCTGAGACCAACTTATAATACCATTCCGTTAGATTAGACATGCATATACAACACTCCATGTCTTTACCACAGAGACTGGGAGTGAGAGAATTCAGGATGAGTGCCTTTAAATTTCCAGTTCATTTTTTCTCTTCCCCTCCTGGGCAGAAAGGGGTATGGTAAGACCAGGTTTCACTTTATAATTGTTGCTCACCTGGAATTTACTACGTAGACCAGGCTAGCCCCAAATCTGAGGCACTCTCCCCGGGTCTGCCTCTCGAGAGCTAGGAATGTGAGTAAGCTCTCCCACGTGGCTTACTGTATTTTCAAACTGTTCTATCTCCCTCTTCAAAGACAAGCTTGTTTTTTGATACCATGACTTTGATACCATTTTAGCAGTTTTCACATCTGTTTGTCCTTGCTGGTTTCACCCAGACCATGAATAAAGAGAAATAGGTAAGGAAAGCCAGGGCCAGTGAGCTCCTGAACCTGCAGAATACTCCTAGCCTCTGCCCACACTTCACCTAGAACACATGTCTCTTCCAGCTCGGCTCACTGGCCTCATATTCTTTGTCAGATTTACTTATTTGATTTTATGTGTGTGAATATTTTGCCTGTATAACCGTATGTGTGCCACATGCCCTGTCAGATGCTCTGGGAGGCCAGAAGACGGTAACAGATTCCCAGACACTGGAGTTAAAGATGGCGGTGAATCACCACCTGGGTTCTTAAAACAGAACTCAGGTCCTCTTCAAGAACAGCAAGCGCCTTGAACCTCTGGTCTTACTGCTCTGGGAACATGCTGGCCTTTGGGGTTTGTTTGGCTTGGCATTTTTGGTTTGACTGTTATTGTTTTCTGGTTTGGTTGTTTAAGTTTTGTATTGTTGTTGTTCCTATCCTTCTCTTCCTCAGAATAACTAACTTTATTCTTTATTGCTACTCCAAAGTCTACCTTTCCTTCAATTCTTGCCCATTCCATAAGAGAGGTAAAGTTTCTATTCTATCCCAGCATCCTCCGCTCTCAGCTGCAGCCTGTTCCACACTGTGGCTCACTACTCCTTAAATTCCTATACTCACTTTACATCTCGATTCCATCTTCTCTGGTCTACAGAACCTCCTGGACACTCGCCTGCAGAGTGAACTGACCCTACTCTGTACACTCCTCTAGAAGATAGCATCGCAAGTATCTGTCCCAGCTTCACCTTTTCTACTAAACTGGAGAGTCTTCCAGGAGAAGCTCTGTCCACTCAGAGCGCTGTTCTCCCCATGGGAAATTCTCAGGAACTGTGTTGAATACCTCACTGGGTGGGAAGCGGATGACCTCTCATCTTAAAAGCACACTAGCAAGCAAAGGGTATCGGCCACACCCAACACTCATGGCATTTGTTTGTTTGTAAACAGATCTATTGTAAGCTTTTGGGCAGAGGACTCTTTAATCTTTGTATACAGCCTTATTTTTCACAGTTAATGATCACAAGCACAAAGCACGAGCTTTGAGAACATCTGCTGCTCATTTAAATCTCCTTGTCATTCATGTCTCGGGGACCAGAACTACACATCACCAAAAATGAAAGAAGGGAACTGGGCAACGTGGAGTGAAGCTTTTCCATACGGCACTGGCTTGTACAGATGTGTGTCAGGATGGGACATAACCAAACCTGGCTCACTTGGAAGAGTTAGACTCTCATAATAGTTTTTAGAAGAAATGGTGCAAATATTACCCAAAGGAAGAGAAGGGCAAAGACATTTCTTAAGTTGACTAGATGTGAAGACACAATTGTAATGTCAATAGCCATTAATTTTCCTGGAAGTAAACCATACAAGGTAACGCATGCCTCTTCCAAGTGGAGATACTCTCTCCAGACTGCTCTGCTGCACACCCCTGTGTGTTTCGTTAGTTGTAGCTTAACGAGTGATTCACTGAAGTTTAAAGCTCTCAACTATGTTCACGTACATAGAAACTTCAATGGCCTCTTAGGGTCCCTTTCTTCTACCATTATAGGAAACAAAGTGATTTTCTTTCTCACGCTATTGGCAAAACAAAAGTTAAAAGAGACAATAGCTCTGAGGAGGTGAAATGCTTCCAATGTGCTGTTATTAATTTAGAAAGTATGTTTAATTAAAAGGACATTTCCCCTTTCTTCTGGATTTAAAATACTGAGACATAAATCCAGCAATTAATTCAGAACTTTTGGAAGGAGCCAGGCCTTAGAACTTCTAAAGGCTCAATCAAAATCTACTTTACATTATAAAATCTGTGAACTGGGCAGCTGTTGAGAAGGAGAACATATGCAAGCTAACGACTAGGCTCTAGACTGGTTATAGGTTACTTATAGCAATAACGATAGCAAGTACAGAGGAGCCAGAAAACCCTTCAAAGCACTCTGATGAGGTGAGTGTTTACCAAGACACTAAGAATGTTAGTAGCATAGCGGAAAGCAGAAAATGACTTAGTCAAATAGCCACCATCAGTTGGGTGTTGCAGTGATGTCACTCATGAAGGTGACAGTGTAGAGCAGTAAGGAAGCTTTGACTAGACACACTCAATACTATGAGGAAATGTTAAAGGGAAAGTGAAAACACATGTATAATAGTTAATCCTGGAGAAAGCCATCACTGTCTGAGGACGTAAACATGGCTTGCAGGATACTGGCAGCACCCTTATCCTTGCCCTGGGCTCTCTAAGTGTGCCCTACATATGCGCTTTCTGTATTTGTATTTGTTACTCACGTCTACCTGTGTATAATCTTCTCTAATCGAATGCCTTACGCTGACCATTTAGTTGTCATGGTTCTGGAAGCTACAAGTCCAGAATCAGGTGCCAGCATAGTCTGGCTCTGGTGAGGGCCCTCCAGCAGGCTACGGACTAATGACTTCTGCTTGTAGCATTACATAGTAGAAAGTTGATGAGCGCTTTATCGGGTTCCCTCTATGTGGTTACCAATTCATGACCTAATTACCTTCCAGTAATGCAATTACTAATACCAAGAATTCAAAATCTGTTGTGTGTTCCTTGGCTAATCTCCTCTTTCCAAGTAAGAAAGGCTGGAGATGATGGACATGAAGCCAGAAGCCGCTCATGAGTTCTGGAGAGACACTGGAGCAGACCGGGTTGAAGATGAGGTGTGAGAAGCAGAGAGCTCAGGAACTGGCTCCTTGTTAGAGTATGCAGGGGCTCAGCTGGCATGAGAGATAGGGAGGAATGTTCCCACTTTTCTGCTTACTTTTCATAACTGGATATCAAATTGTTTATGTCCTGATATGAAAGCTACAAAAATGAAAGCAGTCAATCAATGAACTTGAATACAATTTGAAAAGGACATTCTGATTACCTCTGGGTCAGAAGAACCCATCATGAGAACTCGCAGCAGCAGAAAATGTTAAGTAACTTCTTGGTATTACTTGTGTACAGGCCATTCCAAACAGATTCTTAGAATTTGCATGATAAATAGTGGGAAATTTTCTCATACCCACATTTGGCCAGACCACACTATTGGAATCTAGCAAAAACAATAAAGATGTTAGTCCTCTTTTATTCATCCTATTGTTAGACCTTCTATGGGGAAAATTAACTCTAAAACTTAATAACCTAGAATACTTCTGGGTAGCATTTTAGCTAGATGAGAATCTGTATTATTGAGCAAGTGTAACACCTCCTAAGATTTATTTTCAGGCCAAAAACACTGACGAGCTTTCAGGTTTAGACTCAGCCTCAGGAAGATGCTTTACAAACTCCACAATGGTTCTGTCATCGCTCACTAGCCCAGCACATATGAGGCTCCACCTTGACCTTCAAAACCAAAAAACAACTCAAGAAAACACCACACACATACTACATACCACCATCACCAACAACAGAAATAAATAAAATACAACAATAAGAGAGAACAAGTAAGCTCTAGAGCTAGGCATAAAGCTAAATGGAAGGATATATATATAGAGAGAGAACCCGGGCCCTGAGTTTGGCTCCAAGTACTGCCAAAAAAGAAGAAGGAAGGAAGAGACTCTCTCCCTCTCTCCATCCCTCCCTCACTCCATCCATCCACCTATCCATCCATCTCTCTCTCTCCTTCCTTCCCTTCCTAACTCCCTTCCTCTTCTTTTGTTTAAATCTTAATCAAAACACTGGAAATATTGTATTTTATCAGTTAAGTCCACAGTAGTGTCATCCAAGCACCAGAGAGAGGACATTTCAGACACAAGAAAACCACGATTTCAATCATCTGAAGAAAATGTTTACATAGCACAGCAGACACATTTCTGGCAGTAATTCAATTTTTTTTTTTTTTTTTTTTTTTTTTTTTACCAATTTTCAGAACATGTGGCTGAAATTCTATGTGCTTAATTACTTAAAGCATATCCTACTCAAAACACTTTACATGGTCAACAAAATCCCTCACATTATTATCAATAAGAAAAATACCCTGTCTTATGGAAAATATCACAAAAAAAGGTATAAAACAAACTTTTATAATAAAAGAAAGCACCTTGACAGTTGAAATAATTGCAATAACATTGCTTTAATAAGGATAACTTTCAGCTTCTCTTTTCACATTTTATATTTAATTCTTTGTCTATGTATTCTAATTACAAACACATCTGTTTCAACTCTAGAAACAGTAAACTCTTGTAGGCTGGCCATACTAGACTCAGATAGGATAATGCTTTGTGAGTGTGATGTGCCTCACAAAGTATTATTCTAAACCCCACCCAAGTAGTAAAATAAAATCAGTCACGTTAAAGTTCTAAAATCTGTGTTGCTAAAAATAAAGTATACAGGAAGCGGCAGGTTGGAAGTGTGGTATGGGGGAATTTACTAAGGAGTGTCATTGTGAAAGACACTGTTGAATCATGGTAGTCAAGTAGAATATGGATAGCCATGAGGAAGGGAAAGGCTTTCCCAGCAGAGTGAACAGCAGAATGAGCAGATACAGAAAGAAATACCAGCAACGTATTTCTCACTGACTTACATGAGAACTGGACTAACCCTCCAGAGAGGATTCTCCCGGGGTATGTGCAGCACACAGATGTGCAACACACATGTGGAAAGACACATCTGAGAACCTTCTCATGAAATCCTACATGGCCAGGCTGAAACCAGGTTGGGATGGTTGACCATCAAGAAGGTGAAGTTCTTAATAAAACTCTGCATAGTACAGAACCCTACTGCACTAAATTTAACCAATGACAGATACAAATCTTTAAAAAATATAATTAAACATTCACTGGGCATGCACCGTTTTCTTGTCATTACTCCTGAGATAATACAATACAACATCTATTTATACCATATTTACATTGCATTGGTTATTTGAAGCACACGGAAAGCATACTGTATAATATTGAGATTCCATGCAGGCTCCTTTATTTTGTACAAAGAACTTGATCTTCTACAAAATCCCCAGTCAGCACAGATGGACCAGCCACTGCTGTGTTTCCTCCTCTATACCCTGCCATGTTGCTACATGGTACTCCAGACTTCAACTGCCCTTCTTCGCTTTGTGCCTCCTTCCTGTAACTAGACTTATACTGTGGGGTATTATTGTATAAAGCTTACTTAAACGAATGCACTCCACCTCCGGGACTAGGCATCTGATGAGGGACTGACAGGCAGACAGACAATATAGCATAGCTGTGCTGAATACAGGGGTTGACGTCCTAAAGAGCATGGAGTTGGACAGTGGGGATTTCATCACCAAAATAGCACTCAATGGCAAAGGTACTGCCTACATTCTACAGTTCCCAGGTAATATTCGCGGAGACCACACACTTGGTGGCAGGGAATGAAAACCAAGGAAAACAAAGCCTTAAGAAAAAGGCAGTGACAGAAATATAAATCCTGGGAGAAGCCGAGGCAGGACAATGGAGGCTGACATAAAGATCTCGCTCTCTGTATTTATAGGTTGTTATCAATGTTCTTAAGGGATGGATGGTACAGGGCTTTGAATGTTTAAGTGGGCAATTATAACTATCAATTGGGTCAAAGATTATTGTGTTGTGTGTTCTTTTATGTGACGATTTGAGTGTAGCAAAGTGTGTGGCGGCAGGGGACACTGGGCATCAGAGGAGTTGGGATGTGTTTCCACCAAGATATTTAGCATATATCTTGGGGCATCTCGGTGCAGGACTTAGTGAGGTAAAAGGCAACAATATATACTTTTTTTTACAACAACAAATGGTGAACTAATGTGATGGGCAAGAATCCACTAGTAATCCTAAGAGTTGAGAGTTTTTATTTTCTAAGAGGATGCCGGCGCCATGTTAAGTCATGTGATATATCTAGGGTGGGAATTCAAACACAGAAACAGGGAAGCAGCCTGGACTGGCAGGCTGTAGGTCCCCTGCTGTGTGATAAGTAATGGCAGCTCAAAGAGTTAGAGATGAAAAGCTGCTTTTTAAAGAAAGTTGTTTAGAAAGTCTTTCAGGATATTCATATTCTTTTTAACATGAGCTCCACGGGAATTTTGGGTTGAAATCCTAGTTAGACAAGCTACTTCTTAATTACAGGTATTATTAAAAGGTGATTAAGTTTGAATTTAGAAAGAACAAAGAAAAGAGATTACCTGAATCAGGAGGGGATTTTCATCCACGGTTCAGAACTTAGATAGGGAAAAATTAGTCACTACCTCCAAGTAGAGATTTGTGATGAATGTCTGTTAACACCAGGCAGACTGAATGCAGACATATATTATAGAAGTTATTAAGGTTAAAGAAAAGTCTGTGGCTCCGGGTAGGGAGTTTAACAGATGGATATATTTTGGGCTTATGTCCTGGTTTGATATGTTGCTTATTGATATTGGAATTGAAAGAAGGTATTGGGTTTGTTTTATGAATTACCCCATTAAGGCTCTTTGATCCCGCCTAGCGAGGGTTTGTGGTTACTTTTGAAATTTACCACAATAGAAAGCTCGGATTCTCTGAAAGTGGGCTCCCTAGGAATTTGAGGTCCTTTCCTGTTATCATAGAGAACAAAAGCATATCCGGCTCATTGTTGATCTAACTTCCATTTTCAAAGATTGGTTAATCTTCATAGTGGTGTGACTTTGAGTTTGTTGGTTATATTTTTACTCTGGGAGAGAGTGCAGGATAGGAGCTTTTCTGGTTACAGACTAAGGAATACAGTATTTTGGGAGAAATATGCTGTCTTTGTGTTTTTCAAAAGTGTGATTAGGCTCTGGAATCCTTACAGAGTCACACTGATCAGATTTGATAGAGGCAGACCACCTGAAGAAATTGATTCATGAGAATCAAACAAAAAGATATCTGGATTCTAAAGTTTTGTCTTCATTGTTGTATTTTGCGTAGTGTGCCCACTTGGATAACTGGTCTCAAGGACTTTCAGCTGGGTCCAGTCAGGACACATCTGCTACAGCATTTGCTTCATTCTTCCTACCCCTTCCCCCAAGGATATCTCAATGCCCATATACAGCTTGAAGAAGTTATGGAGGAGTTGTCGCCCCAATTCCCTGGACTTTCATGGGGCTGAGAGTGGTTATTCTACAGTTGTCTTTATGAGGAATTTAGATATGGGTGTGATTTAACAGGGAGGAAGTAGGTAGATTGAGTTACACAGTCACAATCTCATCTGGCAACAAAGATAAAATCATACCTTTGCTTTGGTATAGAAATTATTTGACAAAAAATGTGTAAAACGTACAAGGTTTAGAGACAGTCCTTGTATTGATGTCACTACAAACTTCTGGGTTGATTACACCTGTGAATAGAGGGCCAAATAACAGATTCATGGCTCTGAGTTTGTGAGAATACTCTCAAGATAATATTTAGGGTTTGGAGACAACAGTCCAGATTACTTTTTATAGAAAGATGGTTTTCAAAAACGTCAGAAATGCGCCAAATTTGAGATTTAAAGTTATTTATCTTTTGTTGAGACACATCTGCTCCTAACAGTTCCCCTTTGGTGGATTGATTGAAGAATTTGAACATCTCTACCTCCAGGCCAGTCAATACTTTGTGGCTAGGAGGATGCTGGAAAAACCTGCCTGTTTCATCTCCAGACTGATACTGTCCAGAAAAGGACAGATTATGCAGAGGAGTTGGCTGATAATCCCTGACAAGATGGGGTGATCAGCCCTTTCAAATCTGCATTTCAACAGTCTGTCAGTTGATTTTGGACCAGAAGGCTGAAGACTTGAGCTCACAGGTTGCGAACAGGGGACTGTGCTAGTGGAGACTTGTCTCTACAACCTCTCAGTTCTGGAAGCCGTGTTGAGTTTTACAGTCAAAATCTCATTTGTTAACTAAGCTAAAATCATATCTTTGCTTTGATATAGAATTTATTTTTTAGAAGAGTTTAAAAGTACAAGGTTTAGAGCCAGTCCTTCTGTTGATGTCATTACAAACTTCTGAGTTGATTACACATGTGAGTTAAGGGCCAAATAGCAAATATATTGCTGACTTTGTGAGAGTACTTTCAAGATATTATTAAGATATAAAGACAACAGTACAGATTGTCTTATATAGATAAGTAGATGGTTTTCAAAAATGTCAGAAATCCACAAAATTTGATATGTAAAGTTATTTATCTTTTGTTGAGACATATCTGCTCCTAACAGTTCCCTTTGGTGGATTTAACAAAAAATTTGAACATCTCTACCTCCAGGTAAGGCAATACTTTGTGGCTAGGCAGACACTAGACAAAACTGCCTGTTTCATCTGCAGACTATGCTGTCCAGAAAAGGACAAATTATGCAGTATAGTTGACTGATAAATCCTGCCAAGACAGGGTCATCAGTCCTTCAAAATCTGCATTTCAAGAGTCTGTCAGTTGATTTTGTGACAGAAGTCTGAAGACTTACGCTCACATGTTGCTAACAGTGGACTGTGCTAGTGGAGATTTTCTCTACAACCTCTCAGTTCTAAAAGTCGTTTTAGGCTTCCTGTGTGTATAGATATTTGCTCATTCTCAGATTTCTGATGGGGTTGAAGAATGACTATAGACTCATAGCCTATCAGGCTGTTTAACTCTGAATATACATATTTTATTAGATAGTTATCAGATAGTGTACAAGCTATCCAAGATATAATATAGATTTTAAGCCTTTCTTAAGCTGAAATGGATAACTAAATGTTCTCTTTAAGTGATATAGTGTTGGACTGGGTGTTAGATACATTTTATGCTTTTAATTTCAAAATGATAATAGTTGTGCTCAGCTTATATTTGAGAGAAAAGTTTTTTTTTTTTTGATTAGACAAAAAGGGTTAAATGTGGGATGATGTCACAGATTAGGCAGGTACAAGATAGAAGGAGGCCTGTCATTGGATGAGAAGGAAGGATGGGCAGGAGAAAAGTTTGAAGGAAGAGGAGATTGGAATGAAGAGAGAGGAAGAGGGGAGGAGGAGAGGCGGAGAAGCCGTGGCAGGACAATGGAGGCTGATGTAAAGATCTCCCTCTGTGTATTTACAGGTTGTTATCAATGTTCTTAAGGGATGGATGGTACCAGCCTTTGTATGTTTAAATGGGCAATTAACTTATCAATTGGGTCAAAAAAAAGAAAAAAAAAGAAAAGAAAAAGAAAAAGAAATCCTGCTGTGTTTCTGGGATGGGGATCACGCCTCTGCCAGACTGATTCACAGAATCAGTGGAGGTGTGGGGAAAGAGGATACCTCCAGAAGTGTTTAGAAAAGGAATCAATACAACAAATGCCTTGCTGTGTATTAGGGGAAAAATAAGACAATTTAGCAGCAAGCTTCCCAGTCTAGGGAGACCCAAGGGAATTAAAGAAAAGAAGACCGGGGACTAGAGATAGCACTGCAACTAAGAGTGCTTACTATTCTCACGAAAGACCCAGGTTCAGTTTGCAGAACACACATGGAGTCTAATGAACATGTGTAACTCCAGTTCCAGGAACACAATGCCTTCTTCTGCTCTCTGTGGTACACACACATGTGCACATATATGCATGCAGGCAGAACACTACATACATGTGCCCATATGCTCATGCAGGCAGAACACATGCAGGCAGAACACTGGAGTACTCATACACATAATGTAAAAATGAATTTAACCAAAGAAAACTGTGCCATAGGTAAGAGCAAGAGGACAACTGCACCTGAGGGGAAAGCAGTGAGTTTAAGCTTTCCAAACTCATCAGGTTGCAATGCATCACACTACTGTAGAAACCATGGGACCCAAGATCCTTGCTGAGATCCTATAACTGAACATCAGTTGTGTACAGATACCTGCAGAATCCACGATGAGTTGATAAACCCAAAAGAGAGACTAAAAGGTATGGGAAAAGGGAATCTGAGAGTTGGAAGGAAAGTAGGAAATAGCAGAATTCCATCTGTGGATCTAAGGGAAACAGCAGAAAAAAACATCAACATGTTAACAATGAGAAGCAAGCTGAACCCCAGGCATGTAAAAAGGAGATGAAGGTGATGGTCCAGGGTTGAGAAACACTGAAAAGATGGGAAGGGAGCCGCAGGAACCTTCTTTCAAAAGAGAAAGCTCAGGAAGCCAGATAGGGTGGCAGTGGAGAGGGATGAGGAAGCCATACAAAAGTCATGTGGGTAAGGAGTGAGCTGGGAGGAGAGGCAATGACCAGAGGCTCAGACACAGCTTTATTCACAGATCTCAACATGACACGCATAGCTACCTGGTGGCACAATGACAATGAAATTATTATGTCATGCCGTTGTTCCTCATTCGTGTCTAAGAGTGTGTGCTGGGGAGAGCGCAGCGATTTCTTTATGACAAGATTCCAGGAAATACAAGACAAGACCTATTACATTCATATCAAATAAAGTCAGATGAACCTCTCCCAGCTGGGAACTTGAATTAAGCCTCTGGATACAAGGGGTGAGAACCCCAAAACACAGAACTATTAAGGACATGGAATCTAGGAAGGAGTTTAGCACAAATTGGTGCTTTGCGTTATAAATCTTGGTTATGCATGTTCCTGATCACAAACTGATACGGAAAAAAAATTCATATTCATCAGAACAAAGAACTTAGGAAAACACATCAGTGCCCCGTGGGAAGCCTCGGGATAATTCCAGACATTAATTTCTACAACATCCTTATTTCCCAAAGTAGCTTACTTCCTTTCCCAGATCAAGGGTGCTTCCCACTAACTGCTGTTGTGAGGCATGAAAAGCCATTAGTGACTGCTTAAACTGGAGTCAGGTCTTAACAATATCCTTTGCCCTACCAAAGCTGCTCATTACTACTGGAAAGTACATTCCCGTGTGACCACAAGGTTCAAAAACCCCTCCAAAATGTGGTATCCTAACTAAATTCATTTTTCTTTAGCTCCTTTTCCAATGTTTACTTTGAAGTTTTAGCACTTATTGTCAATGTTTGTCTGCTCATTCAACTATCAATATCACATACTTCATATTCATCATCTTCATACACTCATGATCTTTTATTATTGTATCTCCAATTCATTTCCAATATGAGTGTTACAGACTTTTTCAAAGCAAAGAGGATCGTTTTTAAATTTTTATGTTCCCCTTACAGTTAGTATATCTTAAATACATCCCCACCAACTAATGCAAGCTTTATTGCACACCTGTTAGGTCTGAGCAAAGAGCAGCCGAGCATGAATCTGTTCCCTAGCGAGCTCATCGTCTAGGAGGGCAGCAGACACAAACAGTGATTAAGGTCAGCAGTGTATCTGCAAGTGCTGTGCTGATGTTACAGCTGGAAAGCAGACATGGTGGGCAGTGAAGCCAGCAAGGTAGAAGCAGAGATGCAGAGCTCTTGGCCTCAGAGTTCACAGGACGATGCTGGCTTTGCTGTGCTTAGACAGAGCCTACTCCGCTCTCCATATGAAGGTTCTGCAGGGCAATGCAACTAATGGCAAATTTAAAACATACAGGAGAAAACGTGCATCTGCACTGGACACATACAGGCTATTTTTGTTATTATTCCCAAAATGATATTAGTATAGGGGCTGTTTATACAACACTTTCGCTTCTTTGAGCATTGAAATAATCTGGAGATGACAAAGTATGCCGGAAGACGTGCTTAAGCTACATGCAAATGCGTTGCTTGGACATCTGGATTTTGGTGTCTGTGGGGGATCCTGGAGCCAATTCCCTATGGACACCAAGGGACAACTGTACTCGGAACCCACATAGTCTGAAAAGTCCTTAAAGAAGTCTTTAAGCTGCTATCCAAAGCTATGGTTACAGGAATGTAAGAAGAGAAACAAGAAACCAGGTAGGTTATTAGAGGCTAGCACAGGTTACATATCAAGTTATATGCCAGCATGAAACTCTCAAAACAATTCTACACAGTGGATGAGTTAACAGTGGATAGAATGGCTCAAGGGGTGGTTTTCATGGCAATGTTAGATGCACTTATTGAGAAACGATCAAGTTCCTTACTGGCCAACTGAGATAAGATTTCAGAAGTAACTTGCCTGGGGAAAAGTGGTACTGGGAGAAAGGTCACGAGTGAGCATTGACCTTGGTCAGTCTGAACTCCCTATTAAGTTTGCAGGGCAGGGGCTTACAGACCAGAGGGAATCTCAAGACAGCTGCCATGGCAGTGTAGGCATTAGAATGATTTCCAGGGCTCCCCAACACTACAAGGTAAGGGAAATCAACCAGAGTGGAAAGACCTGTAGGGAGAGAACTACAGGGGCCTGTCCTGGAGGAGGTGACTGGGAACACACAGTCTGACACCCTGTTGAGGAAAATAAACCAGGATTAGGCAACACCACTGTCAATGTCCCTGCAGACTTGGACAAGTGCATTTTCTGGAACAGTAACAGGCTGAAGGCTAGTGGGAGCTCAGAGGGAATGGGAGGGCAAAGGTCACCCAGCCTTCTTCTCCATCTCTTGCCTTGTTTCCTGAGTGTGCCACCCATCTGGGCTTTCTCCACCATCACCAATACTGAGAGTGTGTTTCTAACATGCCCCCCATATCTGTCACCACTATTCTCATCTATACGGAGACGACAGGCTGTGGAGCAAAACCAGGTGTGTGCTGTCTTTGAGACCCCATTTATTTCTTTAAAAACCACTACTTTCTTTCCTTTCTTAGGAAGCCTGAGGGAAAGCTAAAAGTCACTCTCACTGTCCAAGAGCCCAGCCTGGCTCCTAGGGGTTTGTTTGTTTTTATTTTTGTTTTGCTGCTAAAACACAAGAACCCAAATTTTCAGTGCCAGAACTCATATAAAAAACTACTCATGGCAGTACATATCTGTAACCCCATTTCCAGGGACATAGACTGGTAGATCCCAGGGGATGAGTGGCCATGTTAGCCAAATGGAAGCTCTATGCTCAGTGAGAGCCCATGTCTTAAAACATAAGGCAGAAAGTAATAGAAATAGACAGCAAAGTTGACTTCTGGCTTCTACCTGCCCGTGTAATGGCAAACACACACACACACACACACACACGAAAAGAGAAACCTCTTCTATAGGCTTACGTACGTGGAGAATTGCATGAAGTTGGAAGAAGAGAACCACAAAGTCTATCGATGCACTGAACTGCAGGGAAAGCCTGTCTGCTCTGGCTGGAGCTGCCCTGTTCCATTTCTAGCTTTTCGCCTCTCGTTCTAGTTATTGGGGTGTTTGGTTGGTTGGTTGGTTTCGAAACAGGGTTTCTCTGTGTCATCCTGCCTGCCTCTGAGTGCTGGGATCAAAGGCATGCACAGCTGTAGGTTAGAGGCATCCACTCCGCCACAGGGCTGGGCTGCTCAGGAAGGCAGGATGCTGGACGTTGACCAAGTTTACCCCATGCTGTTGCATGGAGGATGTAGGTCAGGCTGGAAGCTGAGAGACGCCACTCCGGGGATGGGGAAGCGCCCAGCTTGAGGGTCCCTGGGCTTGGGCTGTCTGGTTCTCAGGATCTTGGGCATCCAGGCACCACTGGGATGCTGTGGAAGAGCTGAAAATGGAGGGAGGGCCTGCGGGGCCGGACCTAGCTGGGGCTGAAGGCAGGAAAAGAGGGGGAGCTCCAGCTGGCCCTAAGCGGATTAAACCCTCTGTCCAGCTAAGGACTGAGTTTGGTGGTCACTCCTGGGAGCACAGGGAGACTTTCTTCGGGAGCTTAGATTGTGACTCTGTAGGCGAAGGCCTTCTCCGTTGCTTCCCACAGCAGATTCCAATGAAAGGAGACAATTTTAAGGCATTTATTGTCATGGCAGAAAGTAGATGAGTAAAACCGTACCCCACTTCTTAGAGTGGGCCTGAGATTGAATACCTTAGCAGGGAGGAGTGTCTGGGAAGAAAGGGTGATCGGCTAAGCCTCTGGGCCTTTAGGTACCTCATTATAGTGGAGATCTGTCTTGAGCCTACTTGACCTGTGGTCATGTCCTGTAATTGTGGAGGGGATTGGGGCATTTCCCTTTTGTGACTGGTGTTCACAAATCAATGGAGGGCTGCGGGCTAGTCACTGGCCTGGTTTCCTGGGAGTCAGGCAAAACACCTACCATACCTTCAGGGTCACCAGACTCTTCAACTGGGAACCAGGGTGCCTTTCACTGTCCCATACACAGACATTGCTTGGCTTCTATTGGTTATTTTTAAAGCATTCCATAAACATGCCCCAGTTCTTAACTCCTTCTTACTCCCTGCCATCACAGATCTCTGCTAACTTTTCAAGGAAGTAGGCATGCAAGTATAATCATTTAACCAATGTTGAAGGGAGTAGGGACCCTGATTTGTCTCAGTTCTTTATTGACATAGATGTAAAATTTGCACCACTTTTCTTCTGTATTTCACAACACCACCTACAAATTAAAATCACCTGAAGAAATTCCAAAAATATTGAATGTTCTCATGTGTGGTGTGGTGTGTGTGTGTGTGTGTAGCTAAGAATGTATCAGACCTGTAGAAGAGCTTTGTCATCTTGATTTAAACTCCCTCCATTAAACTCACCATTGCATTTTAAAATTGCCTTTAGCTGTCTTTGTTTCACAAAGCTATTAACCTGCATCTATGGTGAAACACAGAATTTGAAGTGCACTAAATCTGTATTGTGGGCCAAAGTAAGTCAAATTTGGCTCTAGAATCTGGTGAGAACTGTGGAGGAGAGGCAGCATGGTTGGTATTTTTTTTTTGGTTTGGGGGGGAAAGTGTATTAGTTTTGTTTGGTTTTCTTTTTTATTATACCAAAATATAATCTACACAAAAAACATAGGCTTGACTCTGACACCAGCACTGACCCATCACTGTCTGGGCTTAAAGTGGTCTGAGGAATTGGTAGAAGTTATAAATTCTTTCCCCAGAGACAAGGTCCCCCTCTGGCTGGGACTGTTTCATTCCCCCAACATGAGATGCCTGGGGAAAGCCCCATTTCTTTAGTGTACACTGTGTGAATAGTGTGTAGGTCACACTGAGAGATTCTGGTATCTCTTTAGAACCCTGTTACAACATGATTTGTGAGAACTCTAACTCCAAGAATATTTCATAGATTTTCTCAAGCTCTTAGCCCATCCCCATCTCTGTAGGAGGTTGGTGGGGCTGAGAACTGCAAAGCAAAATGTCAGTCTTTATGTGCAAATTGGTTCCATCAGAGACATAGTTATGAAACTAGATTAGGGGTATTGTTGCCTTTGCTGGGATAATGCGTCCCATGTTGTTGAAAGGCTGACACTCATTACAGTATTTCTTTCATTTGAGGTTTGGAGACTTGGAGTTTTCTATTCATTTTTGGTTTGGGATATAGGGTGGAAATTTGATGACTAAACTGCATTATGGACCCTAGACTGCTTTGCATGAAATGTAGAGGTTTCAGCAGCAACAAATGCTTCTCAAATGCCCATATCAGGTTAATTAACAAGGCAGCCCACTTTGAACTTTGGTCTGCTAAAATGAAGATAATGGAGAAATATATATATAGAGAGATATAGATATATATAGATATATATATAGATATAGAGATAAATAGATAGATAGATAGATAGATAGATAGATAGATAGATAGATAGATAGATAGATTGATTGATTTCCTCTAGAATTACTAGATAAGTCCTGGCAACAGTATTGCCAATCAAGGAAGGAACTATTCAAAGTGCTAGAATTTGAACAAATTAAGTGACAGAAATATTAATAATAGGGTAAGACTAGAATTGGGCTCAAATGACAGGCAAGAGACAATTACTCTGTTCCCCTTATTTGAGCTTGTTCCTCTTGTACACACCTGGATGTGCATGATTTGGAGGAAGGACCTTCCCAGATGTCCACAGTGGGAGCCAAACAGACCTGCTGAGCAAAATAATGAGCAGCCTTCAAGCAACCTGACAGGTTCCCAAGCCTTACTCAATGGCTTCATCTCCAGATGGGAACAGGTTTGATTTATTAAGGGAAGTTGCACAGGTGGTAAATATTCTTCTAAATTACTCAAAAAAATCATAAAACATTAATGAGCCTTCCTGGGTGAACAATGGCCTAGGAAGAGCAACTACAAAACAGCTACTTCAAATAATTACTTTAATCTCCTGTGAAAGTAAGGACGACGCAATCACACTGCATCTCTCTGTGAGTTACTTATTAGATCTGAGCCTTAGCCTTGGGAGATAGTCAGTTCCATGGACTTTTTACACACCTAAAGTCCAACTTCAAGCTAGCCAGGCACTCCAGAAAACTGTCTACCCAGGCTCTTCTCTTTGGGGGAGTCTTGGGGAAGGGGTAGCAAACCAGAACAAGCCAAGACAGGCTGAGCAATAGGAAGTACGTGTCTTCAGTCTAAAAGGTGGCAGAGATCCTACAAATCTGTTGCACTGTCTGGACAATCCCAGACCACAGATCTCAAGCTGGGTTAACCACTAACCCCTGTTCCTTTCATGACTCCCAGGCAGGAATAGATCTTATCTTATAATCTGAGACTTAAACCCTTAACCCAGCTTGTCTTCTCAGTGATAATCCTGACCACACACATGGTGCACTCTGCTCTGACGGTTAATGAGCCTTTAGTACTCAGAAACCTAGTTATCCAACTGTGGCAGGAGTGACACCAAATGACGGTCCAAATGACCCAGATGAGAACTAAGGAACACAACAGAAAATCACAAAGCCTCGAAGTCGAAACTACACATGGGCTTATACAGCATCCCTCTAACTCTTCAAGACAGTGTATATCTGATTTCTGATACTCCAATGTTTCATTAGGCAAGTATTGCCTTTAAAGTCCACAGGAATACACTGGCCTGCCTGTTGTGATGAGTTTGTACACTGGCAGTCAGGCTGATTTTAGCCCCCATTTGTCAGGTTCACACCACAGTCAGAATCAGTTTCCTTGATAAAGTAGAGATAAGAAACCCAAGTTTTTCCTTACTTTGAAACAATCAGGCAGGCAAGTCACAAATAGCACAAAAGAGAAGGGGCTGGAAAGGACTGCAGCTCTCTGGGCTAATTGTGTTTGCACTTCCTTTTAACTTGCGTGATGTATGAGCCATAGAAAGGTCTCCTCAGAGAAAAACGGAAGAGGAAAGAGCAAAACCTTATCAAAAAGCACAGACAGCGAAACCCCTTCCCCTTCGTGATACTTTTAAAAACTGGACTCACCAATTCCTATCCTTCTGTGGTAACGATGACCTTGATAAACCTATTCCCATCCTTCTGTGTGCTGCAGCACAAAGCCCTACAAAAGCCCGCTTTGAAGACATCATTTGCAAAACTAATTCCAGAAGTATTTCTTTAGAAGTACCTCGCGCTAACCGATTGCACCACTGGAACATTCTCCAGAAGTATTTCTAATCCATCACCCAAGCTTCCAACCTCTGAAAAATTCAGCAGGATTCAAGGACCCAGGATGCTGAGCAGAAAGAGAATGTTTTCCACACTACGTAAGTGGCCTTTCTCCTCAGCTCACCTCTGGCAGCTGCTCCTAGTGACAGTTTGTAGGACCCAGAGGACTGCATACAGATGCCTATGGTCTCAAGGGGGTGATTTTCATAGGGTCATCAGCAGACAACAACCGAAGAATCAGGGGAGAGAGCTTGCAAAACTCTCCCTTCCTCTTTCCTATCAGGGAAAAGCCTTAAACAGTTGGATTGAAATCACTTTACATACTGGTTTGGTACTGTGTCAGGAATGTCCTGGGTAATGTTTGTAAAACAGCCTTCAGGTTCAGCAGCATGTTCAAGACAAGCCTCCACCCTCACCCCTCTCATTCAAGGCTGAGATACTCACTTTGCTGGTGACTTCCTTTCCTCATAGAATCTTGTCAGCCAACCAGGCATGTGCTACTGAGTTCACACCACTGGGAATTTGAACAGTGGATTCAGTGCCTTCCCAATAGGCACAGAGCTGCTAGGGTATGAACATTGTTGAGCAAAGCTGTCCACAAAAGAGGGACCCTGGCCAGAAGTGGTGTTGGACATGCCTCTGCACTCAGGAGACAGAGAAGTAGAGGCAGGCAGATCTCTATGAGTTCAAGTGGTCCACGCAGTGAGTTCAAAACCAGTCAAGGCTACATAGCAAGACCCTGTCTCAAAGAAAAAAATTGCTCCTTGATGGTATGAACCTATAGCAGAATAAGGAAGCATATTTATAGTTTATACCTCCAAAAACTATACATCTGCCCCTTACATTGAAATCAAGCTACAGAATAAGGAGGAGGAGGAGAGGAAGAGGGAGATGAAGAGGAAGAGGAGGAAGAGGAGGAGAAGAAAGAGGAAGAGGAGGAGGAGGAGGTGGACGAGGAGCAGGAGGAGGAGGAGGAAGAGGAGGAGGAGGAAGAGGAGGAGGAGGAGATGAGGAGGAGGAAGAGGAGGAGGAGGAGGAGGAGGAGGAGGAGGAGGAGGAGGAAGAAGAAGAAGAAGAAGAAGAAGAAGAAGAAGAAGAAGAAGAAGAAGAAGAAGAAGAAGAAGAAGAAGAAGAAGAAGCAGCAGCAGCAGCAGCAGCAGAGGAACTAGGCTCTTCCTAGACTGTCCTATTAACTGTATAGCTGGGGCGTACCTGGAGTTTATCTCACCTCTACCTCATAGTCATACTTTAAGGGGTTAAAGTAGTACATTCCTCCAGAATACTGCCTGTTACAGTTAACCAGTTCACTGAGAAAAGAAAGGTAAGTTACTTTCATATATATGTAGAGATTAACAGAAAAAAATTCAATGTGTGCCTTCTTGCCTTACATAAAATGTCTTGCCTTACATAAAATGTCAACACACACACACACCTCTATTCCTTCTCTCTGCAGACATTACTCTTGTAGACATTTAGAATATCTAAACATATTATGTTTTATTAATGTAGTGTCTTAGGCTGGGATACAAAGTATTGGGTAAACAGATAGGCTTTCTTTCTTGCCAGGCATGCGTTCTTCAAGCCTACAACAATAACAGACACTTACTGCTGTGCTCCAGACACATGTTCTAGAACATTACAAATCAGGACCCAGCGGGGTGGTATACGGCAAATGTGTGATCCCAGGATTCGGAGGCTGAGGCATGAGGATAATGGGTGGTTGGAGGTTGTATGTTTTGAGATTCATTATTTCATTATACCATGTGCATGAGTATTTTGTCTGTGCCAGATCCTCACTGTGATGGCCGAGACTAGACAAGGTCATCAGACTCCCTAAAAATGGACTTAGAGACAGATGTAAGCCACCATGTTTCTGATAGATTTGAGCCGCCATGTTAGTGCTAGGATTAAATCTCGGTTCTCTGAAAGGGCAGTCAGCACATTTAACTGTGGAGCCCTCTCCCAACCCCAAAATAAAGAGTTCAAAGCCAGCTGGAGCTACATTAATGACTCTGTCAAAAACTAGAATTGAATTGAATAGAAGGGAAAGAAAAGAAAAATAGGACAGATGCCTTTTAAAATAATTCTTTAAAATCATACTATGAACATATTCGAAACATTATTTTAATTGCCTTGACTATAAACTATTAAATACTGAAAATAAGACTCCCGTCCCCCATAAAGCAATAGAGCTGATTTGGAATCAACAACAACAACAACCAAAAATCATTCTGGTTCCATTTTGTGCCTTTTTTTAAAAACAGAATTTTAAAGTTTCATTTTTATTTTTAAAATTACTGTAAACGCTCCTACATGTTTAGTCTAAACAAAAATACAGACTATCATAATGGACTTATGCTCTTGAATTCTGACAATCTGAGTAAGAAGTATTTGTAGGAGAGACACATAGTGCAAAACAGGAAGTATGTGTGCATTTTTTAAGTTCAATAAGCAGGCTTTTTCTTGTTTTAATAAAAGCACCCTTATATACTAGCTGACATTCTACATCTCTCAGAAAATGTTTGCTTAGATTTCCAAAATGCCAGGAAACCCAAATCTCATCCAAATACCCAATTACAGAAATGTATGTTCTAAACTGAGTTTAAACATCAAAATCCTAGATTCTGAGCTGTTTATCCCACTGACCGTGTTCCTTACACCTGCCTCAGTCTTAGAGAAAAACAGTGAAAAAGCCTTAAATCCCACAGCTAAGGAGTAGAGTTCTTCTTGCCATGGCTTTACCTCTAGCTCCATTTGAAAGAATCTCACATTTCAATAGATTCTCTATGTGATGGTTTCGATGAGAATAGTACCATATGCTCATATATTTAAACATTTGGTTCCCAGTTGGTAGACTATTTAGGAAGGATTAGGAGGTGTGTCCTTATTTGAGGAGATGTGTCACTAAGGGTGACCTTTGAGATTTCAAAAGCCCATGTCTCTCTTTATCTCTACTTGTTGCTTGTGGATAAAGTCCTTGGCTCCTTCTCCAGTGCCATGTGTGCCTGCCTGCTGCCATGTTTCCCTCCATAATGATCACGGACTAAGCCTCTGGGATTCTACGCAAGCACCTATTAAATATTTTCCTTCTTTTGTAAGTTGACTTGGTCATGGTATCTCTTCACAACAGCAGAAAAGTTACTAGGACAATCTGCGACCTTCAAAGACTTTCGCTATACTGGGCTGATGAGATGACCCTTGCCACCAAACTCAAATGTCTGAGCTTTGCTCCCAGACCAGCAAGATGGAGGGAAAAAACTTCTTATGCCTGAAAGTTGTCCTTTGACCTCCACATATGTCCCATGGCATGAGCATTCTGATATACATACAAACATATTCACATAGTATTTTAAATATTTTAATTTCAACATATAGAAACAATCCTATTTATACACAGAAGGAACATCAACTTCTCGTGTTATAACTATAAGCTAGGCTCACCCATTTCACAACACTGTTCAGACATTCTGACTATACACTTATGCTACTTTTGACTAGAAACTAAGGAAATAGCCTTAGCTAACCTGATTATCAAGTATCAGTCTATGGCTGCCATGCCAATTACTCTTCCCTCTTCTTGTCTATCAAGAAATACAGGCTACCTGGCAGAGTGGACGTTTTCAGGCATGATGGTCATCTTGGCAATGACCTTTATGTTTAAATTATTTTTAAATTTCTGCTAAAGCAGCATATGTAATATTGACCAAATGCAGAGCTCACAAGAATATATATACTAATTTTACTTCCTGATTTAATTATATTTAGGCTAAAGACAAGAGTTATATTTAAACCAAAACCAAAGAGTCAACCCTACTAGGAAACACTAAGTACACAGAGATCTAAATTTGACCCAAGAATAATTAAACGGAAACCAGCAATCTTAATGATGTGTATTAACAGATATTCAACAGGAGAACCAAGGTCATCTATTTTTAGAAGGTTTACCGTGCCTTCTTGTTTCCATGAGGCCAGCACATGCTGACTTCAGGGTCATGACTGGGTGGATGCCTGGCCCTGACAGTTCTAGGCCAACCAGCAGCTGCTGCAACTCTCTTGCTCCTGAGGGTTTGCCTGAGATGAACCACGTTCAATCCTCCCCTCTTCAGTCACCTCTGCACTTCCCAAGTCAACAAGTTCTGACCCCCATCCTGACATCTGCCTTCCAGATTAACCAAACCTTTCCCACAAATCAGAAAACACTGGAGATCGTGGGCAAAACACTCTGGAACAGCCACAGAGAGGATCTATTTAGAATTCTCTTTTGACCCCTTAAAATTCTCTGGTTTTTGATTCTTGGATTTCTACACTCTAAGAAATTACTGTGAAAATTATTTCTCTCCGACTCACCCACACAGACATTTTTCTACTATTTACCAATATCTGTAGATGTTGTGAGCTATAATACAGGACATACAACAACCATGTAATACCTGATGAAGACTGTTCTGGGTCTCTGGAGATGCCAGAACATTCTATGAATTACAAAACACAATCTCCAAATGTCCCAAGGTTTTCCCATGGAGGTTTCTCATTTGGTTTGTGTTGCTGTGATAAACTCCATGGCCAAATCAACTTAGGGGGAAAAGAATTTACTTTGCTTACAAGATACAGGCCATCACAGAAGAAACCCAAGGCAGGAGCCTGAAGCAGAAACCATGGAGTTTGGTCCACTCCCCCTAACATGGCTCAGCTTGCTTTGTAATACAGCCCAGGCTAACCTGCCTTGGAATATACTCCCCAAGGGTGGGCTAGGTCTTCCTCTATCAATAAAGTATAGAACACACCCACAGACCATTTCTCAGCCCAAGTTCCCTCTTCCCAAGTGTATCAAGTTGAACCAAGAGTAGCCATCCCATAAAGCAAACTGATAGAAACCCTTATATAAGAAATAAGTATTAAATAAATGTCTGTGTGGTTCAGAAGAGAGGAAAGAAATAATTATATTTTCACAGTAAATTCTTAGAGTATAGAAATCCAAGCTTAAAAATTTATCATTTCTAAGGGACTGAGACTAAACTGTCACTGGGCTCCAAATGCTCCCCCTGCCCCTGTATTTATTCTCTCCTTCTTTAGAACAGACTCTCCAAGATTCTAGCAGGGCACAAGGCTATCTGATTACTCAACATATTTTCCTATTTCCCTCATAGCTGCTTTGGTCATGTTACTCAACACAAGGACAACAGTCAGAATGACTGACATGTGTGATTTCTAGGTCACATACTTAGATGGAGCTTGTGCCCTCCACTCTGTCTCCCACCTTCCAACCCCTGAGGGTTGGGATGTGAAAGGGATCTTGACACGTAATACAACTTCAACCATGCAAACGATGCCAAAACCAAGTGTTGTGCTCTCCCCATCTTTTCTGTACATTGGAACCATCTGGAGAAACCATGTGAACAGGGATGTTGGGCTCACATCCTACATTGTGGGTTCATTAGTCCTTGGAAGCTAGCAGAGCAGTAAGAGAGAGAACCAAGATCTCTGAGTAACTTGGTGCAGCTGAGCATCTCATGCTGCTGGACCACCATTAGGCCTGGTGTCAAAATATTCACTAGAGCCCAAAGGATGCAGAACGGCCATAATGACAGCATGTGGCGTTCCCATTCACAAGCACCCTTGCACTGTTCAACCTGTGGTATCTGGTCTAGGTCAAAGCAGCTGAATAATACCCTTACAAACATCCATCAGAAACACACCATCCCAGAGTCTGAGAAAAATCAGTATATATAAACTTTATAATTTAAGCACTATTTTTTTCTTAAGATAAATCCCTAAAATATATCTGTAGAAAAGCATTTAAACATTCAGTTTGGGTATAATCCATGAAAACCAGGACTGAACTAAATATGATTCAAATTAAATATAAACTAAAAGTATTATGATGATAAACGCATTCACATATGATGTTTGGTTGATATCCCTGAAAGGCCTGCTTTTTTCTAGAAGGAAACGGAGGAGTGGATCTGGGGAACAGATGAGGTGGGAGGTGAGACTGGGAGGAAAGGAGGGAGGGGAATTCAGTCAGGATGTAGTGTATGAGAGAAGAATTTTTTTAAAAATTCAACTAGATAAGAATAAGAAAATGCATTACTGGATCAATCCACTGATGACCTGAACAACTGAAGGAAAGCTCGGAATCCAAATGTGATGATTTCACAGCGGTTACAGAAACACTGATTCATTTCATCTGGCACAGTAAGCCAGCCCTGAAATGGTCAACTTCTTTTCTCTTCCTCTGCTGTTCCCAACATGTGTCTTACATTTCATGGTCCAAAGTGGCTGCCTCAATGTCTGCCACCACATCCTCATACCAGCCAGGAAGAATTAGAAAGAAAAGGAGAAAAGAAAATTTCCCACCCTTCATTATATATTTAGAAACTACCTATTGTCATTTCTGCTCACAATACTCTGCCACAACCTGAAAGAAAAAAAATCCTTTCTCTTATCTACAAGGAAATCTGCAAAATGAGATATGGCCTTGAGACATTTAAGTCTTGCATAGAGGGAAAAGTGTTCACCACTACAGATGAGAATAATGAGTGTTTAGGCAGTCGGAAGGCATTTCTAGGGTGTTGTGGTTTTTGAGTTTTAGTTTTGTAAGGATATGAACTCATGTCTATAGAGTCAAAATAAACTGTGTAAAACTATAACAAACAGGATTCTACATAAGATAGACATGTGTATTAAAGCTATATACTAAATGAAAGTCCTCCTGACCCTTAGAATTGACCTCTGAGGTAATGATGAATGAACATTTTTGGGATACTGGCAATAGCCAGCACATGGGTGAATGAATACAGCACGATAGTGTCTTTCCCTAGACCTCACCCCTGTTGTAAAACAGAAAGACAGCGGTACGAAAGGAGGTGCCATTTCAGGAATCCCAAGAACTCCTTCTCTGGGTCAACAGTCACAAATAAGTAAAGGCTGAAATTCCAAGGGAACATGGACAGAAGGCCAACGTGAAGCATTACAAGGCTTTAAAGGAAACATCCTCATCTCTTGCACAACCTCTCAAAGTGTGTCGCCATCTACAAAGTCTCTCCTTCTGGCAAGAAGACAACTTACAGAGATATTTCAAATGGCCACAGCGGCAGCTAAGCTGGATCTTAGTCCCTCCTAGACTAAAGGAGACAACATTCTTAAAGTGTAAAAACGCATGGCGCCAGCATTCCACGTTGCTAAACTTTTGCTATATAACCCAGAGAATGTTTCATATCAGCATTCTAAATTTAACCCACTGGAATACTATTGTAAGAATTAGACGATTTAACCTTTTCAAATGAAGGGTTTGCCTTTTCATGGAAAGTATGTATTTTGTATTAGTGAGGAAACACAATGTTCTTGGCATAGACTGTCTCCAACAAAATGGCGCCCTTTTGTGCACCATGCTGAGCTACACGGTAAGGCAAGAAGACAACAAACTTACCCAGGAAAATCCAAGACTCAAAGCAAGAGTTCCATTTAAATGATCAGTTTCCCTAATATTATCCTTATTGAGTTACTGGGTAGAAATTGTTCACATGAGTGAAAAGAAAGAAAAGATGTTCATATTCGATGTCCCAGAGTTCACTGTGCACAATGCCATGGGAAGTGTGAGTTGCCAGCAGTTTTAAGAAGTAAAACATTTCTAGGGATATTTTCCTGGGATATAATAGTAATTTTGTAAATCAAAGATATTAATTTTAATATAGCAAATATAATTCTAATAATAGCAAAAAATTTTGAATTAGTAAACCTCTTGGAAAATAATAAAATTTCATCTATCAAACTTTAATTTATGCAAATTAATGCAAGTTTTAAGTAAAACTAGTGGGTAAAAAACAGTCATAAGACTTTTACTTGCTATCAATACTAAGTATTTGGTAAAAGAGCCCTCCACAATACAATGATAAATGTATGAGAGACAATTTAATCATACCAGTTGTCAGATAACCCATTTGTATGAGTGTGTATGTATATATGTGATTTAAGGTGTGTGTGTGTGTGTGTGTGTGTTATTTTCTATTGGCATGATAAGATACCATAACCACAGCATTACATGAAAGAAAGCACGTATTAGGGCTCATGGTTCCACAGGAGTAGAGTCCAAGATCAGCAGGGCAGGGGCCATGGCAGCAGACAGGAAGGCAGGCGGGCATGACAGGCTGGGGCAATGATTGAGAGTTTGCTTTCACTTCACAAGCATGAAGCAGACAGAGCTAACTAGGAATCATGTGGGCTTCTGAAACCTCCAAGCACCACTTTCCCCACTCCCCACCCACTAAGGAACATACCTTCTTCAACAAGGCTACACTTTCTAATCATCAACTAGTCACTAGACATCTAAGCATATGAGCCTAGACGTCACAAGGTGAGCTTTTGTAACAATTATCGTCACTTTCAAAAGTTTAACCTGGTCACAACATAGGCAATAACTCAAGGGGCTTAGCTCTTTACTTTGACTTCTAAATGCATGGGCTTCACATTTTAAGGTCACATTTGAAGGGGTAAGTCTACAAAGACAGCAGCCATACACGGAAGCTCGGATGTCCAAGTTTGGTTTGCTTTCCTACTCCTGAGTGTACATCTTTACAATTCTCTCCAGGGTACATCACTTTCAGTAAGAGCAAACAACCGAAACAGAACACCAGACAGAAAACTAGCGCTTTACTACTTCATAGGGAAAGGGAGACTCCAGGTAGAAACCTTGAACTTCCCTTCACCTTGCACCCCTTGCTAACTCTCATTCTCCCTTGGCCTCACCAGCATCCTTTGTTTCCTAGAGCAAGCCACCAGCTAGCCTCCTGGAAGGCCCCTGGCCTTTTCAGGACATGGTTTGTAATCTTCTAACCAGGATTTAAATCCAGGTCACTGGACTTTCTGGTCCCTGCTCTGGGCATTCAATCAGCACTACAGTATGGAGGCCAGGTTTCTGTTACTTCTCGGGCTGCAGGGAGAGGAAGTGGTTACAAACACTCAAGAGACAACCTACTCATTGTGAACATTGGCAATGGTGCTTTAAATTGGGTACGTTCTGTAGCAGGAAGCCTTCTGAATGCTATCCAGTGCCTGCCTCTCCTTCCAGTGCTCTAGAGGCCCTCACCATGGCTCATCTGAAGGGGTGGTGCGCTACACAGCCTGCTGAGGAAGTGGTCACAAGCGCTTAAGGGACAACCTACTCATAACCCAGCTTTAGTAACATTTGTGTAGTTGATGTTCATTTCCGTTTCTCTGCTGGCTTCCTTCTTAACTGTATTCCACATCTTTCAACATTTCTGGACAAAATCATCTCCATATACTACTGTTATGATTTGAATGCAAATATGTCCACAGGCTCGTGAATCTGTAAACTAGTAGTACTCATTTAGAAGGATTTGGAAACTTTATGAGTTGAGTTGAGGTCCCACAGAAGAATATAGGTGCTTGGGCACAGGCGGGGTGGAGGGCGGACCTTGAGGGGTTTATCATCCCACTTCCTGTCCTCTGCTTTCAGACAGCCAATGAAATGCAACTAGCAGCCTCATGCTCATGCCACCATGCCCTTCCCCACCAAGATGGGCTGTGTTCTCTCAAACTGAAAGCCAAAACAAACCCTCCACCCCTTAAGCTGTGTACTAACAGAGATTACTGCAAGTATAAAAAAATATTAACTAACACAGTTTCTATCCATTTCTCTCTGTATATTTACCACCAAACAGCTCCAAACGTTTCCTCGGGTCCCATTATTTCTCTTGTCTCAACTTATTCCTTCTTTTCAGACTTTTCTTCTGGTAACAAGATCCTTCTTTGACCTTGGGACACACTTCCCCATGCCTATCCCTGTCCCTATCCTCACTCCCTCTGCCTCTCCTCCTCCTCTTCCCTCCCTCCCTCTCTCTCCCTTCCTCCCTCTCTCTCTCCTCCCTCCCTCTCCTCTCTGTCTCTTCTCTCTCTCTGCTCTCTCCTCCCCATCCTCTTCTCTCTCTCTCTCCCTCCCTCTCTCTCCTCTCTCTCCTCTTTCTCCTCCCCATCTTCTCTTTTCATCCCTCCCTCTCTCCTCTCTCTCCTCTCTCCTCTCCTCTTCTCTCTCTTTCTCTCTCACTCTCTCTTTTTCTCTGTCTCCTCTCTCATCTTTCTCCTCTCTCCCTCTCTCTCTGTCTCGCTCTCTTTCTCTCCTCTCTCTCCTATCCTCTCTTTCTCACCCCCCACCACCAGGTTTTTTGTTTCAATCTTCAATGGCCAGTCAAAGTCATCCATGTACCCTCACCTTGATTTGAACAGTAGCTCTGTAACATTTTACCCTCCATTTGTTGTTTTTTTCCTCCATGTTGTCCCCTTGTGCAATCTCAACCCAGACTAACTTCTGGGTCTATACCTTCTGTTCAAAATGCCTTAGATTCCACAATCCTATCCTCAAAAACCATAGGAGAATTTGTAAATCAGCCAAACATCCAAAAGCAGATTAATTTACCTCCTCCCCCTGCTCATTGGTCCCTTGCATTTGATTTTTCAATCATGGCTCTACCTATCTAGTCAGCAGACCTACAGACCTAATGCTGTCCTGTGTCCTCCAGTGTACTCTGCTTGTCCTATTCAGTGAACACAAAACCAAAGATTTATCCCAGAATTGTCCCACAGCTGTTGAATGTTTGGTGTGTGTGTGTGTGTGTGTGTGTGTGTGTGTGTGTGTGTTTGTGAGTTTTTTGTTGTTGCTGTTTATTTGCTTGTTTTAAATCTTCTCCATTCCTTCCATCTTATATCAGACATTGTACATTATACAGTAGCAACAATGGCTAATGTGTAACCAGTTGTTCCTAAACTCTGAACAGCTTCTCTAAGAAATAAATCTAAATTCGATAGATACTATTCTTATACAAACGGCATCACTGTGCTAAGGTATGTAGATGAAACCAGCAGGCTAAATGAGAGTTCTCTACACAAAACATAATCTCTCTTGGTTTATCACATGCTGGCTGCTCACACCATGGTTCCCACACACTCTTAGGAGAATCACTTCAAGATTCCAGGGGTCAGCAAGGTGTCTTGGCTAGGGAGAGCTATCTCAAAGCATAGGAGGAAAATAGGGCAGGAGTACAGACCCCAAGAGCAGCCCTACTTCAGCGGGAGCCCAAATCTCTGTCTAGTACAGGCTAGACTATGCTTATGTTTTGTGTAACCTCTGTGATTACTGACCAGTACTCTCCCTCAGCAAACAGTACCAACTTAGTTAAGCTTCTAACCACATTAAAAGGAATAAGGAACCGCCTGCTGCCATGTTTTTGAGACTAACAAGTTGAGGGAAGCAGTAAAAGGAGGGATAGAACCAAATCTTGAAATGAAACTCTGCCCCTTCTCCATACCTTGACATTCTCTGAATTACAGATTATTAGCACAACCGCTGTCCCTTCCAGTTGATCCCTAAGACCTAGAGTTAAAGTAGGATTCCTCATGAGTGGTACCTTCCTCAAACTGAAGCATCTTAATTCATCTCCACCAATACACAAAAAGCATGAAAGACTTTTGTTTCCCCTCTAGTCACAAGGAAAGCTTCAGCACTGCCAGGGTGCCAAGTTTATCCACACCAATACCACAACACACATGCTACTCCAGGCAGACAAACAATTCTCCTAGCAAAGTCTTTTCCATCCTTCAGGGGCCAGCTCTGGCATCGACTGTAACTGCCCTTACTCCCAGACTGAGTGTGTCCCTTGGTGCCTCTATGACTCTTTGCATATGGCTCTAATGATTTAGCTCCAACACACAACTGTAATTATCTATGCATTTTTCTTTTTACTCCAATAAAGAATGCTTAACTTCTGTGTATATCTCCAATACCTAACCTAAACACCATTTGTCTTCTCAGGCTGTTGTAAGAAGCAGAGGAAGCTCAGAGTGAATGTGTATTTTGACATGGGAAGGCCATATCAAGGACTCAGAGACCAATTGGCCCATGGGAAATTGGCAAAGCCATCACCTTTGTAGCCATAGCCAACCTTAAGAGAAATGACAAGCTTTTCTCCAGTGTCCCAGTATTAGTGCTTCCAAAGGATTGATCAGTATGTGCAAGGCAAGCAACTATAGCTTCCTCCTCCTGGATGGTTCATAGCCTGAGGGAGACCTCCAGCCTCCAGAGACCTCCCACTGAGACAAGCTAACCCCTCCCACTATGCTATACCTACTAAACAGGAAGAGGTTCCTGGTGTCAGGGTCAGGGCAGTAGAGGACAGAGAGCCCCACCTGATCCCAGCTTCACTATGTGTCCTCTCTTCATTCCCTCAGTGCCCAGGCTCCTCAAGCTATTCAAACAAAGTACCAGACTTATACTTCAAACCAAAACGTGTTGCCTCACAGAAAAACTTCTGTAAGAATCTCTCTTCGGTTTGCAAATGGCTACCTTCTCTCTGTGTCCTCCCTTAGTCTGGCCCTGCACACGGGCATGCATCCCTGGTATCTCTGTGTGTGTTCGAATCACTGCTTCTTCAAACCCCAATCACACTGATCAGGGCTTACCTGACAGAGTTATTTAAGCTCATTTCCATGTTTAAAAGATGCTGTCTGCAAATTCAGCGCAATTTTCTAACACAGGGTTAAGACTTCACCATATGATTTTGGGGGGAGGAGAGAAGATAATTCAGTCCAGAAGACAAGGATTAGTAACAATATGGCCAATCAATGAGTGTTTGCCTTGAGAAAGCCAGTCAGGACTGGAAAGGATTGTCTTCAGGTGCCTTTCATTCTGCTTTACCTTTGCTTGGTCTGCATGTGTGTTTTTCCCAGCGCCTCCAACTGAGAAAGCAAAGCTACAGGGCAAGTAACAGAAGCCTCCCCCCCCCCACTGTCTTTGGGAATGGGTCATCTAGATAAAAAATAGCTTCTTTAACTGCTTTGGCAAAGGTATAAAAACGAACACCAGGGGAAGCCAAAGTAGTGAGTCCGAAGCCATAAAATTCAGCTCCCTCCACTGCTTGCTGGGGGGCCTCCAGAGCTCCAGAGAGAGCATCCGTGCAAGAAGCTAAGAGACCAAATCAGATTCAGAAAATGCAAATGTTTAGTGAGAGCTGTAAGGTACCATGTAAATGACGGTGGCTATTACATGAAATATAAATGTTTCTCACCACCTTCAAGTTACCTGAATGACCACAAAGAATAGCATGAGTGAGGCCCCTGGTGAGATGGTTCAGCAGATAAGATAAAGGCTCTGACCGCCAAGCCTGATGCCTTCAGAAGGCACATGCCCAAAACCCACATCATGGAAAGACACAATCAATTTCCTCAAGCTGTCCTCTGACCCCTATAAGAATATTAATGGGTCCGCATATACACAGAAAAACAAATAGATAAATGCAATTTGAAAAAAGAACACCATGCCAGAAGGTCTAGAAAAAATGTAGAAGAAAAAATGCAAATCTGATGATGACCTATCTGCCTGACTCTTATCATCAGCAGAAGTAAAATAAACCACCTACCATTGCCCTCACATGAGCCAGACCAAGGACGAATCTCACACACTCCATTCATGTCCTCTGCACAGTAGCCTCGAGAAATGTTATTACTGTTAGAACATATACTGGAGAGGAAAAAGAAGCCTAAAGATGTTAGAGATGACTGCAGTAACACAGACAGGACTCATATTTTAGGGTATCAAAACCTGAACAGCAATCAATATCAAAGTCATTTATTCTCATAAGGTTCAACACTAGTCTTTGCCTGGTAAGCCCATAATATTGCATGGTTGTACCTGACAACACGCCAGGAACAATCCCAGCGCACATCTGCTTCTCGTTGTGATTAGAAACGAGCATCCTGATTTATACCAGAAATTGCATGATCATCCTGCCACAATTCCATAAGTTCACTGAGAAACAGCTAGACAGTGTCCCCGGACCAGTGAGAAATAAAAGCATTGTTTAAAATGCTGGAAGGAAAATATAGCAATGGTATGGAAATAAAAGACTTGTTCCCTTCATGTGCTTGCCTGCTGGGGTCTTGCTCTCTGGCCCCATCTGACATCACTTTCAAACCCTAAGTTGAAAGATAAAATTGTTAAGAATTTCAAGAGAGTAGAGACCAACCATTAAACCAAGTAGGGCCCTTCTGAGCCACATGGATATAGACCAACCATTAAACCAAGTAGGGCCCTTCTGAGCCACATGGATATAGACATACAAATGGGTGTATGCACCGGGCACACACCTCCAAGGGCCACCGGGCATAACCTCCAAGGGCCATTCGTCATCCTTCACAGTCCACTCAAATGATCTATGATCCCAAACTGTGGCATGAACTGAAAAGAGAAAGCAAGCCACCAATTATTGTCCAGACTAGGACATTAACTACTGGTTATTAGTTCTATGGGACCATTTATCTAGAATTGTTTTCTATTCTTTCTAATGAAGCACAAAATTTCACTTCCCAAGCCAAAGTAAGAAAGAAATGTGAGCAGATTAGGTCATTCTCTACCATCGCATCTACAGAGCATTCACCTAAATAATGTAACTTAGCAATGATCAAGATGAAAATTCAGAACACATTACACGGAAAGGTAGTGCAGAACAAAGCAAACTCAAAGTTTAAGGATGACTGAAATATTTATAAAACAGGATGGAGACACAGAGAGATACAGGACTCATCAGCTGATATAGTCATTCACTCACTCAGTAAACATTGATTTATCACATGTAGCATTAGAAGAGTTACACAAAATTGAAGGGCAGGGGTGCAACCAAGTAATAGTCTGGATTTTCTGGGAACTTATGATCAGTCTGCTAGAACAAAACCCAAGGAAACCCATGAATGCACCAAGTACTTCAGCTACTAGTAGAATGGGTATAAAGCAGGAAATACCCAAGGAGAAAGACATAATGGAGCCTTGAAGCCCAACAGGACTCTACCGAGTATGGAAGAAGTGCCCCTCCCAGGTACAAAGGCACACCCCAGTAACCCCAGGAAGGATAGGAGGGTACCCATCCCCAGGATGGTTAGCTCAAGGCCCACCTGAGCTACCCAACAAAGCCTGCTTTCAAAGATCAACAAAGGTTGACATAAGCCTGCAAGAGCACAGTGCACTCCCAAAAGGGCCTGTCACTCTAAGTGACAGCCGCCTGAAGGCAGACAATGTGTTCCTGAATAGTAACTAAAGAGAAATGCATACAAAATGATACTACGTTAATATATAGGGAAAAGACAGTGATTCAACTGTTTGGAGCCTCTGAGAGGATGTGGAAAAGTGTTCTCCCCTCAAAAGGCCAAAGGGTTTAACTGAGGACACAGGACTAGAAAGACCTGCTAAGACCTGGTAAGATCTGTTGCTGTGACTTTTCCTCAAGGAAATACCATTTTGTTTGCCAATTTGTAGGAATGTGTAAACACACACACTTTTTTTTTTGTAAAGCTAAATGTGTTTTCTACGTCTTCCTCCTTTTCCTAATAAAGATAGGAGTCATCCGTCAACCATGTCAACATAAAGCTAAGGCACAGATGTAAACCAGTGAGCTCCAGGTAGATCTGTAATGACTTGGGAATGACCTGTTAGTTTGGGTTTATTTTTCTGCTTTGGCAATGAATTTATCAGTCAATTTGTTTAATGCTATGACTAATTCTTTAAATAAAAAGATATCTTTTATTGGTTGTCTCCATTTCCCATCATTCCTTTAGAATGGGTTCCTGGAAGGGAAATTTTCAGCCCAAACAATGGAAATATTTTTAAGCTTTTGGCACAAATGAGCCTAGTGTAATCTAAAAATTAAATTGAGCACATCAACTACAGATGACCAAGCGAAACTCAAAGGGGATATAATGCTGCTGCAAACAATTCCCTGAGGAGAAGACTGAAGAATGTACTATGAATAAATTTGAGGTTTTAAGTAGTTATGACAAAAAGAAGCCAGAGTCAATTTCTAAAATCACATCCAGGGTACTGAGCATGAAGTTCATACCCTGTACCACCAAGTCTGAAGCCAGCCTGGGCTTCATGGTTTGTGTCAGGCCAGTTCTGGGCTGCAGAACGGCAGAATGAGGCTGTTTCTCAAAAAAGAGGGAGGGAGGGAGGGAGGGAGGGAGGGAGGGAGGGAGGGAGGGAGGGAAGAAGGAGGAGGGAGGGAGATAGGGGGAGAAGAAAGAAGAAAGAGAGGGAGGGAGGGAGGGAGGGAGGAGGGAGGGAGGGAGGAGGAGGAGATAGGGGGAAGAAAAAGAAGAAAGAGAGGGAGGGAGGGAGGGAGGGGAGGGAGGAAGGAAGGAGGGAAGAAGGGAGGAGGGAGGGGAGGGAAGAAGGAGGAGGAGGGAGGGAGAAAGGGAAGAAGAAAGAGAGGAAGGGGGAGGGAGGGAGGGACAGAAAAGAAAAACATTGAGCCACTAAGTGCATTTGCATATGTTTTTATGCAAATCACAGAATGGCTCGTAATTTCTCAATAATGAGCACAATACTATTTCTAAAAAGAAAATGCAATTGCTTTCGTCCATCTATTATCTCTTACTTCACTATTGCAGCAATGAAATTTTAAATCTAACAATCAGGTGTTCAGAGAAAAGGGAAAACAAACACTTTATTTGTATTTAAGGCTTTGTTTGTTTGTTTCGTGACAGGTTTTCTCCATGTAACCCTGGCTGTCCTGGAACTCGCTTTGTATACCAGGCTGGCCTCAAACTCAGATTTCTGCCCGTCTGTCCTGGGACGGAAGGTCTGTGCCAGGAGAACACTGACATCTTAAAGATCAACAAGTTGGGTTTTGAGAGCGCCTGTGTCTGCAACTTAGCTTTGGCAGTGCCGGTTTTCATCTGTTTTCAGAAAGGTTCTCTCTCAGAATGACTCAGACCCTCCAAATCCAAAGACTTAGCTCCCAACAAAGTTTCATAAAAGTCAAATTCTAAGCCATTAAACATTTTATCTCCTTAAAAACATGCCTTGTCAATAACTGCTACGTGACCATGTACAATAATCTTATCACTGTATCAGGGTATTCTCCCAAAGCATGGACCTTCTCAGAGAACGTGGCCCCCAGGCTTGTGTAAACTGAGTTTGAGAAGTCAATTTGTGTGTTAAGCATCTCCTGAGATGTTCTTCCTGACACAGCCAAGTGACTGTCTACAGGGTGGCTGCTAGTGCATGCTTTACGGACTGAAGGAAACTCAGGAGGAAGTTGGGTGTTTGAAACATTTCCCTTAGAATCTGGAGTTGGGGGCAGTATAGAACTTAGTGATGAAGGATCTCGGTGGGGTTTAACTCCTTCCCTGAAGGATGCTCTCACATGTGAGGAGGGACAGGAACCGACTGTAAATTCTTTGTATTTTTCACAGAGAGGAAAATTCCATCTTTAGGTGATTCCTCGGGAGTTCTTTTTCCCAGAGTTTCTCCTCTCCTGCTTTGAAACTGAAGAAATGCTTTGGGGGCAGAAGTCCACTGAGTCATGCTAGAACCTAGAAACAGCTCCTACCCAGTCTACTAAATCTTGAAGCTGTCGGACGTGAGGCCAGTTTTGTGACACTGCTCTCAAGTGGTCAGAGTGCACAGGAGAGCAGGATCCAAGTGGAGGGCGATTTAAATCAGGAGAAAGAAGATGTAGAGCTGGGAGGGAGGCGCACACATGTGGCTTTAATATGCAACAGCTGCCAGGCATGGTGACCCCGCTGCTCTTTCTCCTCTCCCCTCCTCAGAACCCACGGTTTCAATGGTTATACCTAAAGGGACTTAACTGCTGTTGATCTAATAACCGACTCCCGCTGCACCACATTCGAGGACTTAAACGTTGCATGTACCTGAAGGTATCAAATAGAGGCACAAAATCAAAGCTTTTAAACAAAATATGAGCCAGCCGAGAGAAAGGGGATAAGGAAAATGACACAATGAAATTTGCCCTGGGAGATGGATAAAGAAAATTAAGCGCAGATGGGACAGGCAGAATGGCCGGAGGTTAACTTCTCCCACGCGAGTTCTTCAAGGCCCTGGCCACTCTCGCCCGTTCAGCCACAAGCCCGACCCCCTGGTCTCCGCGGTTCCCGCGGTCCCCTCGTCACCCTTATGGATGCCCGGTGCTGGCGCAGACAATGCCCGGACTTGGTGCCCTGCGCGGGGCCGGACACTCACCGACACCAGGAACTCCAGTGTGCCCACGTAGTCGCGCTCGGTCTTCTGCAGCTCGCTGAGCACGCACACGCGCAGGCGAAGCTGCTTGTCCGCGTCCCTGGCGCTCTCGTCGCTCATGGTGGCCGGCCGGGCGCGGGGCTAAGGGCAAGTGCGCTGCCCCGCGCCTGCTGCCACCACTGCCTCCCGCAAAGTTGCCGCCTTTGCGGAGTCCTAGCCGGAACACGCAGCTTCACATGCTGGCCCCAGACTGGGTCGTGGGCAGAGGACCGTGCTCCGGCTGCGGCGCGCGCGTGGGACACGCGGGACTCAGAGCAGGACAGTCCCCAGAGAGCCGGAGCCCGGCCCGGCCCGCTGCTTCGGCCTCACGCGGCCCCAGCCCGAGGGGAGGCGGCTCCAGCCACAGCGGTGACTTGGACATCAATCAAATGCTTTCAATCCATGTGACTCCGACCCTTTACCCTTAGCCAAATCTCAGGAAAAAGGAAACACAACCCTAGGGAAGTGTATCGTGCCAGCTAACTAAACACACACACACACACACACACACACACACACACACACACACACAGTCACAGGATGGAACTAATCCGAGGTTCCCAAACCTACAAGGACACTTGTGAGGGCTGCTCTTGGGAATCCCGCCCATTGTTTAGCTTTAATGTGTTTTGCACCAAGTCTGAAAGCAAAGAAACAAGTCCCCGCGGTTACATAACTGCTTGGGAACAAAAACAACCACAGCATTGACCCTCCCGCGTTTGACAAGGAACACATTGATTTTGAGTTTTCATCTAGTACAAAACAGGTTTGGTTTCAAAAAAAAAAAAAAAAAAAAGAAAAAAAAAAATGAAAAGAAAAGAAAAAAGCAAACAATGATATTTCCCAGGGCAGACAACCTTCTGTCAAAGCTTGAAATGTCAATTAATGTGATAAATGAGGACATTAGAGAAAACTAGCAGACCTGACCTATGCACTGACTTACAGAGAATAAGCATCACCCTAGCTGAGTCCTTTTTGAACACAGTGTGTCTCTGCAGTTTTTTGCAGTCTCACTATAGAATTTCAATGTCAGTATAAATTCAAGGATATTTGTTCTCAGCTGTTTCCAAGGATTGGGATTTTTAAAAGATACAAATGTTGAATGACAATGCATAGTAGGTGATTGACAGGTGATAGCTGAAAGACTGGAGGATGATAGCTTATTGACAGATGACACACAGAAGCTAGATAATAGACAATCAGTCATAACCTTCAGTTTTGAAAGTGGAAAGACCAAAGCATTTGATATTAATGTTTGTTCATTGAAGCCTCACTTGGGAACAGAACCGAGACCTATAAATCTGAACAACCAAGTGGTCCCCTTGCGTTGCTACCTAGATATTATCCACACGTACTTTCAGAGCCGTTGCTTTCTACCCAAAACATACTTACATGGTGTACAGCTAGGGACATTTAAATAAGTGGAATGAACACTCGTGAGGCCAGGAAGAGGCAACCAAACTTGTTCCAAGATTTGGCAGCCTGAGATAAACTAAAGATGCTTTCCTGAGTATTTACACTAAAATAATCTCCAGTTTCCCATAAGTCTTTTCAAAATATGATTGTGACCTCCATGAAACAAGGAGGAATCACACCTTCTTCTCATATTAACGATTCGATATTTGAATAGTACGAATGATGTTGGTGGGAAAGATGGCTTTTCTGTTTCTCTAGCATCTGGCTATTTAGAGGCAGCCAGAAGCAGAGGGCAAATAGTGTGGAGAGCTTCAGACTGTTGCAGAAGAACAAAGGACAAGGCACACAAAAGACAGACCTCACAGAACCTGGCAAACAATAAACAAAAGAAACCAGAAGGCACAGGAAATACACCACAGAGCAGCTAGTGGGCAGTTCAAACAGGACCCAGCCTCTCTGTGATCTGCAGGTAGTAGTGAATGCATTACTTACTCCCAAGAGAAAAACAATGAAGTAAACAAGACAGACTTCCATCTAGTGCTCTGAATGGAGTAGAATGTTTTCTCTGGCCATTTGTTCCCAACTAAAAAGTCACATTTCTTTCTATCAAGACACCTTGTCTGTATATAGACCCCAAGAGCGAGCATCTTGCACTGAGAGTAAGTTACTTGAATCTGAGTCATCATGGAGGCTTTGCCCATCCAGAATCTTTGCCTGTGTTCTGCATGCACGCCTGGAAGACCACTAAGAAAACCATTCAGTGCTGGGGTCTGAGGATCATGAAGACGATGGGTGCTAGGAAAATACTCCGGAGCATGAGTCATAGACCACTGCACTGTAGTGGCTGCAGGCCTTATTAAAATGAATATCCCTTCGCCTACCCTTCATGATTTTTTATTTAATTATCTCAAACATTACATCCTATATTCTTTCAACAGGGTCCTCAGATTCTTGGCCTCACCCACATTTGAAATCCACCTTCTAAAGACTTAGAGTTGAGTTAGGGAGAGGGTCAGGCACTTAAGTAACTCCATTAAAAAGCTCGCTTCACTACTTGCTTTGGGGAGGAAAAGCAAATGCAAATGTAAGCTAGCAGAGAGATACTCATTTTAATTGTGTGGCATTTTTTATTTCTCTCAGGAGAGCCCTGCAAAAATTATCATGCTGTCTGTGGTTTCTGCCCTCTTTTCTCCCCCTCCATCTATGCCTCAGTATCATTTGTAATTAATGAACAACTCCAGGACACCTTGTAGTTCACTCTGCCAAATCCTCTCTAAGACAGGACTCTCACAGAGACCTCTGCAGCCCTGGCTGGAGTCCTTAGCTCCTCATCAAAGACTTAGAGCATAAGAAAACAGAGCTAGAGTATCTGGAAACTTTCACTTTGATGGTAAATAAGGTCTTTCACAGGCTCTGAATGTGTTGTGTCCCTTCCCACTTCCTCTATTGAAACCTCAGGCTGTGCCTGCCAGGAAAAGGCAGGCAACAAGCAAGATGATGGACAAGAGCCAGAGGTTTTTTTTTTTTTTTTCCTTGAAATACTAATGAGGTTAAAGCCTCCAATAAAAAAGGGATGGGGGGAAGAGGAGATAGAAATGGCTGAGTTCTGGACTAGCTCAGCCATTAAATTTATTTCATATGCGTGAACTTGGTGCAGTTAGAATCGATTATAAGGTTCAAAGGGCCCAAGGGTAGAGCACAGTGGACTTCTTTTGGTCCAGTCCAGAGAAGGACCACTGTGGCCTGAAAGGCTGAAGAGTGCAAGGCTGCCTCTTAGCAGGAAGAAAGCCCTCCACATGCATTTCAGAGACAAATCACATTTGTCTCTTGGACATTTCAGTGACACTATTGGTTCAGGAAAAAATCACAGATCAAGTCTGATTCCAGTTCAGTAAGAAGGTTGACAGCTTTAAAAACAAAAGACAGGATTGCTTTATTGTATGGCCATGTCATTTAATAGAAACTGGTCTTTGTTACCTCCTTAAAGGATGTGATATCTAGAAGATGACAGCGTGCCATCTCAATGGACAAAAAATAGGTAGAATAATGAAGCTACACTGATAGACACAAAGCAGACTCCAGCAAGAGGTGACTTCTAAGACTGTTTCTAAGTGGAGGTTTCAGTTCATGCTTAATTTCCCAGTTGCTTGCACTTGAGAGTGTTTACAATTTAATCAGATCGAGTGCTGCAAGTTCTGGAGGAAGTCATTAGTTCTTCTATCTCACTCTTAGAGGTGAATAGCTTAAGTGGCAAGCTGCAGTACTCATAAGTCACACTTTAATTACTGATGTGATGTCGTGGGACATAAAAACAAACCAAAAGTTTGAATGGTGTCACTTCAGTGAGAGGCTAGAGTTCTCTCCAGATGAACTTGATTAAGAACAAGGCACCCTGATAGCCCTGATCTAATGATGTCATGAGAAATCATGTTCTCATTATAAAAACTTAACTTATCAACATCCCAGTATGAGAGTTGCCTTGATCATGGTGTCTCTTCACAGCAAAGAGACTCTGTTTCTGTGGCCATGTCATTGTCCCAGCTTCCCTTTGATTCTCTAGTCCATTCATGCCAAGTTCTCCATGCCCTAATTCTAAAAGCTGATGTTCTCTAGAGTTTGGCCCGAGGCCTTCTCTAATTATTCTTCCCTGGCCATTATCCTTTATCTCCTGGACAAAGGTTGCCCCACTAAGAATTAGTTGGTCCCTCTGTTGCCATCTTTCTCACACATGAATATGGACTGGTTTTCCCAAATGAGATTTGAGCCCAGAAGCCAGGAGCAAGGAGGTCAAGCTTGAGCTGTTTGCGTACCAAGCTGATCTGAGCATGTAAAGAACTGGTTCTATGGTCACAAGATTGTAAAAAATAAATGGTTTTTTTTATAGAATAGAATAGAATAGAATAGAATAGAACAGAACAATAGCCTTTTCCACTATTTTCAAATTTAAGACAAATGTCAATTATGATCCACTACCTCTGACTCCACCTTGTGTCCCTCCTACTTTACAGTGTGTATCCCAGTCAAATACAATTCCAGACTGAAACATCAAGCTTCATGGTAAGTTACAACTCTTCTACATAATGGATTCCATAACTCTATTACAATTGCAGATCCACTGACAAGATGAACCAGTGTCTTTGTCAATGTGACCGATAGTCTCTAGATCCCGGCCTGTCATTGCCAGTCAACAAACATTTGCTTGCTGAATATATGATAAAAAAGATAAGAAAAGGGCATTCAATGGGACCCTTCTGGTCTCCCAGGGCTTCATCGTCCCACTTCTAAACAAAGATGAGTCCAGTGTTGCTTTCACTTCTCCACTATCTGTTCTTCAATATAAGAAGCAAATATAAATGTTCCCTAGAGGAGAAAGTGTGTGTGTGTAAAGCACCTCACTGAGGACTGTAAGCCTGCTTAAGGAAAGGAATAAAAAACCATGCACTTATTTCACTGTTTATCAAAGAAGTATTATTCATCCTGCTAAGGTCTTAATCAAACCAATCTATTCTACTCTCAAGCCAACAATAAAACCCAAGAAATGCCTGATGGTAATTAGCAAAAACCAACCACAGTTACTAAAGCACAAAGATAATTTCACCACAATAGTTATCTAATAAGCCAGGTATCCCTTAGACGCAGAAAAATATCTTCCAAAATACTTCAGAAATAATCATTGTGAAATAAAAACACATTAAGTAGCTTTCTACACTCTTTATAAAAAGAGTATTGGACTTTATTCTTTAACTATTTGCAGAACAATCAAATGGGAAATAGAATTTCCATATATCCTCTCGTATACTTCTCCCCTAGGGCCCATTTTGCATTCACGTATCCATTTTACTTTTGATTTTTCAGCTTTGTGTTACTATAGCAAATTACCTGAGGAGAACTATTTTTTAATAATTGTCCCCCACCTCCAGGTTTGAAGACTGGAAATTCAAAAGCAGGCTGGATGGGGGGGGGAGCATTTGGCTACTGTATCACCTCATGTTGAGAATATACATGTATCTTTGTTCTTTCTTTCTTTCAACTGAAAATGTTTGATATCTTTCTGACTCCTTTCGAAATAATGTCCTTAGAAAGGGTCTTGAGAAGCCAATGTTCTGGCTTCTGATGCCTCTCAAATGTACTCTGTGGCTGAATGTACAATTCCATGTTGATTGCTTATCTAGCATACCTGGAACTTGGATTTCATCTTCACAAAAGCAAATTACAGTTATTCTATTCTCACATTCTGTTGACATTCTTGCTTTGAGAATGCTAAGCTAATTACACATTACAAATTTGAGTCTGTTGCTTAGTTAGTGTTGTGCTCAGAATCACTGCTTCCTCAGTCATGTATCTGTGTACAGGCTGCTTTGTCTATTGGGAACTGTTAGGAATGCTGTCTCTATTTGTGGTTCTGAAAAACAAGACTTCAAGACAGTGTGTGTGTGTGTGTGTGTGTGTGTGTGTGTGTGTGTGTTTATATATTATACATTTTATGCATATATTATATTATATATAATACACATGATTATATATTATAAATAATACTTTGCTAGGATCCTGAAAGATTTTTTTCAAAGAGAAGACTTGTCACATCTGATCTCTGGATTATTTTTTGTATTATTTCTTTTAAACATTTCTCTATCTATCTATCTATCTATCTGTCTGTCTGTATGTATGTATGTATGTATGTATGTGATAATATGCCCACTTTTATAGACTTTCTATTTTTTGAATTAAGAATCATTCTTTGCTGGACATAGTGACTCACACCTTTAGTTCCAGCATTCAGCAAAAGCAGATTGATCTCTGTGAGTTCTAGGCTAGTCAGGACTACAAAGTGAGACATTGTCTCAATATATCTATATCTACACCTAGTTGTATATAGATATACATAAATATATATTTATGTATATGTATCTATATCTGTATATCTATGCATAGAGATATCTATGTAGTTTTAAAGACAGCTATTTATCTATATCTATATATCTATATATAAATATAGATATTTCTTTTAAATTCTTTTAAAAGAATTTGTTTCTATCACTATTCCAAATATGGAGATGAGTGAACACAAAGTCTTTTAAAAGAATACACATAGTTATATATAGATAGATATAGATAAATAGGTATTGATTTCTATATTTCTCTCTACATAGATTTATATGTATATATATATATATTTATACTTAGTTATATATAGAGAGATAGAGAGATAAAGATAGACATATAAATATATTTTATCTCTCAAGTGCTCAATCATTTCAGTTTTTGGTTGTTATATTTGTTTCAATCAATTTCTTTGCCATTTTTTATTTGTATTGTGAGAGACTTAGTTTATATTCTATCTTTCTGTGACTTCATCTGTGTTTTGTGATGCTGTGTATGACAGTGCATTGCATCTGGAATGTTCCCTATAGGGTCAGCCCATGGTCTCTCGTGTGCCCCAGCACAGTGTATTGCTCCTCACAAGCCTGAGAGTGGCGCGTCCAAGCATTGCAACCTGAAGCTTCCAAAGCCGGCAGCAGAACAAGAACTGCTTCCTCCGCACTAATTTATTGCTGCTATTTGGGGTAGTGATAGAAACCGAGCAACACAGCCAGGCTCTTCCTCTCCAGAGATGCTGCTCTTCTGCTTTGTGAAGAAGACATTCTAAAATCTTTCTTTGATGTGTCTTTGTTTTTGCTTTTTGTTGTTTGTTTGTTTTGTTTTGACAGATGGCCATCTTGTTTTCTTACTTGTATCCTTTCTTTCAAATGATGATTGTTTTTGAAAACTCACTTTATTTACTAATAGGCGTCTGCATAAATTCCGTGTGTAGCACATATGTTTCTGTTGTGAGATTTGAAGATCACGTCAAAAGACAGCCTATTAAGGGCTTGGTGGCCAGCAGACAAGCCTCGGGGGAGGTTTGGAGGCTAGCAGGCCTGTATTGGGGGATTGATTATGTCATAAGAGCTCTTATTTAATTGATGAATTATCCATTGATGGTTTTATCATTTCACAACCATATTGAGAGGTGGAAGTGAGACCTGGCCAAAGGAAGGGGGATCACGAAGAATGCTTATGAAGAGCACACGTTGACGCTGTCTCTTTGATTTCTCTGCTCTCTAGCTGCTAATGATGAGCAGGTGACACTACCATTATTTACTCATTACACTTATCTTAGCTATCTCAGAGTCAGGCTCAAGTGAGCATGACCAAAACCCTGATACTAAAAACCTAAATAAATTCTCCCTCCTTGAACTTATTTGAACCAGATACTTCCTCAAATTGGCAAAAGCTATCCAATATGGCTTTTAATGTTGCTGTGTGTGACCTGATTGGCCTCTCTTATTACTAGGAACAAAATAATGTTTGCATATGGGTGAGCTCAAAGCCAATAGAGAAAGTGAATGGAGAAAGATTTATTGATGGTTCCATATCAGGGGAGAGTGAGGGGTCATGATGGGAAAAGCAGTCACCTCAGCAGATGAACAGCACATGGGTTTTGCTTGTTCCAGGTTTTTTATTGTTTCATTCTGTTTTAATCGAGGAGCTACTACATTACACCTGGAAAAGCACATATAGAGGCGGACACATTTCTGAATGTTCTCAATTTAAGCTCCTACACCACATATTTAAGAAGGAAAGACAGTGGAGACAAATACTCCTGATTATGCTCAGTATGCTATGTCAATGTGCCTGGTTTACTAGATGTCGCCTGTGCTAGTTATTTTTCTCCGTGTTGAGAAAGGATGCCTGATAAGGAGGAAGGATTTACTTTAGCTCACATGTTTCATGGCAGCATCCATGGTGGCAGGAACAGATCCTGCCCATGGAAACAAGACTATGAAGCACCTTACCAGGACCAATTGCAACAATCCAATTCCTCCAGCAAGGCCCTGCCTCTTAAAGGTCCCACAACTTTGGAAAACAGAGCCATGAGCAATAAATGTTCAGAGACAGGAACCTCTAGGAGACATTTCACATTCAAACCATAACATTCCCTACAATAATGACTCAGATTGGCCCAGCGACCTTGTCTGGTACCTTGTAAGTCTCTCCAAAGAGTCTTAGGTGAAAAAAAAATAGCTTTAAGATATATAATAGTAATTTTAAAACACAGCAGCAATTTCCAAAATTTTTCAAGATTTACTTTAGGTATATGATTTTTTTCTGCCTATGTGGTGTGTGTTTGTGTGTGTGTGTGTGTGTGTGTGTGTGTGTGTGTGTGTGTAAATGTTCCTGCATGCAAGCCCTATTGGATCCCTTGGAACTGGGATGGATGTGAACCATCACATGCATTTAAAAAACAGAACCTATGTCCTTGGCAAGAACGTGTCCTTTTGACCATCAAGGAACCCATCTCTCCAGCTTGCTGGCAGTCTTCCTACAAGGTAGATTAGGTCTGAACAGAGATGTGGATGCTTAGAGTCAACCATCAGACTGGGCTCTGGGACCCTGGTGCTGGCAGAAGGACAGGAGGAGCAGAGGGGGAATGCAACCCCAGTGGAAGAGCAATGACTGCTGGATGGACCACCCACTGCTCCCAGGGACTAGACCACCAACCAAGGAGTGCACAGGGAGGAATCTATGGCTCCAGAGACATATGTAGAGCAGAGGATGGCCTTGTCTGACATTGATGGGAAGGGAGGCCCTTGGTCCTGTGAAGGGTTGATGCCTCAGCATAGGGCATGCTGGAATGGTAGGTCAAGAGAGGGTGATTGGGTAGGTGAGCACCCTCATAAAGGCAAAGGAGAGGAGGGAAAGGGCAGATGTGGGATGTGAGTTTGTGGAGGGGTAACTGGGAAGTGGGATATCATTTGAGATATAAACAAATGGAATGATTAATTTTAAAAAAGAGGAAGACAAGAAACTTTGATGAATATTTCCAAGGCTAGTCTAAAAGAAGTAAAAGAAACACTTAGGGAGGTGCCACATGTCACAGAGACTTGCATAATTTCTGTGTACAGCAGGTACACTTCTGTTATAGATTAGCTATGGAGATCTTCTCAAAAGACAGCTTGTTAAGGGCTTGGAGGCAGGCCTTGCAGGAGGGAGCTTCACTCCAGGCATTGGTGCTTGTGGATCCTGTAAATATTATATTTAATTTTGTTAGAGAGAGTTCCTTAGGTCTTTGTTAGATTTTTCTGCCTCTAACATCAGGAGACACAGACCAAGGGAGCAAATAAATGAACATGCCAGGAAGCTGTGGGTGTTCTACAGATAAACTTCTCCATCTTGTCACTTTGACATCCCCAGCATTCTCCTGCGGTGGCCTCCCTCTGTCTTCCTAGCGAAATATGTCCTTGCTTTCTCTTCTATGTTGAAAACCTTCCATCTTCTTTATGTCTTGTAAAAATATGTTGCAGTAATAGTTCACTTTCTTCACAGTAATGGTGTTAGTTTTGTTTCTCTGTTTTACAGAAGTGACTCCTTGTGGGACATCTTGAGATTGAGGAAAAATCCTCAGCCAATCATCTTCAAGTAGCTTTAACCAGAAGATTCTAGTGTATTACCGCACAGCTTCCAATAGAACATTTATATGACAGTAATTATGACTACAGAACAGTACTGGAACCACCTATGTCTTGCCATCTTGGTTACTGATGTATGCACAGTTAAGTTTCAAACCCAGGACAAGCTGCTGAGGTGCCTACCTAATACATCAAAGCAGGCCTGGCCTCCAGATTCTCCCAGCATCCCTCAGTTCCATTACAGGGTATGGCTAGTATCCCCTGCCCTTTATCCTGAACTTTCCAGCCCAGGGGCTGAGCTGCCCACTCCCCAGAGGCTTTTCCCCTATATAATCCAGACATTTTGGTCACTTACTCTCTCTACCCTTCTCTGCCTCTTTTGCTCTTTTATAACCTTTGGCCTCCTGGCGGCTGTATTTGGTCCCCTCTCTTCTTTTCCCTCTTCCTCTCCCCACATGGTTCAGGGTCATGATGACTCTAGACTCTTCCAGATGTGTCTGTCTCTGACTAGTTCTCCCACATTTGTATAATAAACTTTCCCTCCACCATATCTAAGAGCAGTCATGTCCTTTACTTTTTTCATTCATGCACATATATTTAAACATGTATACAGATTCATAGACATGCTCCAAGACAGCACTAGATCTAAGGGTAATATTTGAATGCTGGAAAACATATGCTAACATTTGAAGATAAAACAGCAGCATGAATTAGGCAATGTCTATTGTTTTCACTTGTATAAATTGCCTGGACCATTAGAAACAATAGCCTTAATTATTATGGCTTTTTGTGTCCCTATAGCTTGAAGCTTGATAAATAAGTTGCTAGTATTAAGAAGAAATGAGGGTTTATTTTTTTAATTAACTCTTAGCTGGCCTTGTTAATTGCCTTTACTAATAGAACATAATGAGGACACCTAAGGCATGCTAGGTAGAAGTCTGCTGTAGCCACCATAGGAGGAATAGCCATGTAGAGGCATGTCAATGCACTCCAGAAAGTTTATATCAAGTGCAGAACATGGTAATAAGGCCAGCTGGGACCCTACAGTCCTTGTGGAGCTGTCAAATATTACATCTACATGAATGACTTCTGGTAAAACCAAAAGAAGAACCATACATATGACCAGTTTACAAAAACCACAGACAGGATTCTCTCCACTCCCACACTCTCTCTTCTCACATTTTAAAGTCATCTGTTTGAGTTATATTTTCCTTTTAAAATATGGCCCCAACCTCATGAATTTACTTTGCTGACTTTCTAGGTTACATCTGCATGCGTAAGAAGAGAAATGGATCATTTTCTGTGTATTCTTCCACAAGCAGTGATGGGTGCCAGATGTCACTAGCTCGTGAGAATGCTTCTACACCCTCTGTGAGTCCCTTCACCCTGTCTACACTAATAACAATCAGTCTGCCATGCATTTCTCCTTAACAATTCCATCTGATTGTGTCATCTGTTTTATCTTAGGCTCTTGACTGAATGCAAACATTGTTCTAGTGAGATTTGGGGATTTGTAGGATAGAAATCCCATTTTCATTCCATCGATTGAACCACATGATAAGTGCTATGGATATGCATAGGTATCATTGATTGTCAGCTTGACAAGATCCAGACTCATCAAGAAGACAAAACATCAGGCTTACAGGCGAACGATTTTCTAGATTAGGTTGACTAAGAATGACCTGCCATGGCAGCACAATTCCAAGGAATAGGATCCCACACTTTAAGAGAGATGGGGGGAGAGGGAGGGAAGGAGGGAGGGAAGAAGGTAAGGAGGGAGAATTAGCCTGACACAAGCATTAGTCTCCTCTGGATTCCTAACTGTGGAGGTCATGTGACCAACTGCCTCACACTCTGTTGCCCTGATTTCCCACCAGGATGGACTGTATTCCCTCAACCTGTGAGCCAAAACCAAATTCTTCCTCCTTAAGCTTGCTTCTTGTCAGTTATTTTGTCACAGAAATATGATAAAGTAATCACTGTTGTGTGTGTGTTTGTGTGTGTGTGTGTGTGTGTGTGTGTGTGTGTGTACACCCCAACTCTTAATTCAGATATTGAAACCTGCCCCCCCCCGCCAGGTGGTGCTGTTGAGGAGTGGAGCCTTTCGGGGAGAGAATTCGGACTTGAGAACTCTACCCTCATGAACAGGATTACTGCTCTTATAAAAGAAGGCCAGGTGACATTTTCTGCTTCCTCCATGGGAGCACATAGTCTAAAGGTTCTATATAGGCAGGGATCTCATCAGGCTCCAAAACTACTGATACCTTGATCTTAGACTCCCAAATCTCTGGAAATGTAAGAAACCAATGTGTGCTATTTTAAAACACATGAAAGTATTTTGTTACAGTAATTTCAAATGTCTAAGACAGGGAAGTCAGGAAATACTGAACATGGAACAGTGAATTAAATTAAATTGTTTTGCTGTATAATTGTACTCTATAATTAAGGAGGTTTGTTTACTTTTCAAAAGCATGCAAAAAGTGCTTGATTGTATTAGAAATAAGAAATAATCAAGATTTAAAATGTAACTAATTGAAATAGATACATTTACAAGAAAGAAATTGTATCTGGTTGAAAATCATAGCATATATTTATTCAAGTTAAATATTAATTAATCTATAATCACAAACTATTTGAAAATGGCATAAAGAAAAATATAAACTAGGAAATCTTTATTTCTAAAACATACCTGATAGTCCTTAAACCTCATGAAAAGAACAAGAAAGCCAGATACAGTATTTCATACATGTGAGCTCAGCCCTGCCCAGGCAGAGGCAGGAGAATCCTGAGAGTTTTGTTTATATTAAAATATCATTAGACAAGATGGATGAAGCAAAGAAGTGCAGGCAGACAGGAGCCGGATGTAGATCTCTCCTGAGAGACACAGCCAGAATACAGCAAATACAGAGGCGAATGCCAGCAGCAAACCACTGAACTGAGAATAGGACCCCCGTTGAAGGAATCAGAGAAAGAACTGGAAGAGCTTGAAGGGGCTCGAGACACCATATGAACAACAATGCCAAGCAACCAGAGCTTCCAGGGACTAAGCCACTACCTAAAGACTATACATGGACTGATCCTGGACTCTGACCTCATAGGTAGTAATGAATATCCTAGTAAGAGCACCAGTGGAAGGGGAAGCCCTGGGTCCTGCTAAGACTGAACCCCCAGTGAACGTGATTGTTGGGGGGAGGGCAGCAATGAGGGGAGGATGGGGAGGGGAACACCATAAAGAAGGGGAGGGGGAGGGATTAGGGGGATGTTTGCCTGGAAACCGGGAAAGGGAATAACACTCGAAATGTAAATAAGAAATACCCAAGTTAATAAAAAAAATTTTTAAAAAAATCATACAGTGTATCTTTACAAAAGAGTATGATATTGTTCCCTGAGTGAGAGACTACAAAGTAGGAAACAAATAAGTAGCCACTAGGTATTTTAATACAGAAGGAGATTGAATATCTAACACAAGCAGCATGCCAGATTTCCTTTGCTGGCATGGCATAGACTGGCACTAGTCTCTCATTTTAATCACTTAGAAATGCAGCTATAGGCCAGACCTAGGTGACACAGGCCCACAATCCCAGCCTCTCAGGGGGCCAGGGTCACATGATTGTTATTTCAGGGCCTGCACAGAGTACAGAGTGAGGCCCTGGGTTTGATCACAATGAAACCATTATCACATAAGAAAGGAACAGATAGAAAGGTAAGGGAAGAAAAAGAAGAAAAGATTAAAGGTCTGATAAAGGAAACTACAGTATTCGGAACTGGCTTACAAGCAGCTTACAACAGTGATTCCCAAGAAAGGAGAATCAAGCAAGATAAAGACCAATAAGGTATGGGGGATGAGCCAGAGGTGAGTTCCCTAAATGGTTAACTAATCCCAAGAGATCAGCCCTGAAAAGGAAACATAGATGTAACACACACACACACACACACACACACACACACACACACACACACACGCATGGAAGAATGTATTCACAAATGCACTAGTGAGGTGAGGAATCTAGGATTTAGGTGAAGAAGGTGTCTCAGAAGAGCTTAGATCTTGATGAGTAGGCCTAAGTGACCTGACATCCTTACTTCTGTGGTAAGTGTCATGAGGAGGGTAATCAAGGCAGTATGATGCACCTACCTGCTAGACATCCTACCCGGACGTGGAGGATATCAAAGATTTCATGAGATACATATCTGAGTGTGATACATAAGGAGTGTGAGGGAGGGATGTCCTGTCCAGGGGCAACATTGTCGGAAAACAGGCTAAGGGGCCTGGGGTCTGTATAAAAGCAGACTCCAGGTAACAAAACTCATGTAAACAGAAGAATGAGCTCTGGTGCTCTGTAGCATCGAGGATGTTACAATTTGAATACCTAGCAGAAAGGAACGCAAAAGCTCCCCAAATGAGAAAATAATAACAAGTAATAAAAGCTAGTTCATATAAAATATAACAGTGAATTGCATTAACATATACAATTATTACCCATTAATCTACTAAAACACAGCTAGAGAGCCAGCTTAGGGCCTGGCATGAGTGGGCCCCAGGTTACATCTTCAACATCAGAAAGAAAAATGTAATTTAGAAACAGTATATGCAATAGAAACATGTTGCTGTAATTTAAGCAGTTGGCATGCAGAAAGTGAGTATTTTCTTTCTTTTCTATCCTCCTTAGCATCCAACAACAAACTTATGATTGAAAAAAAAATAAGAATCTGTTTGATGTATTCAGACTAAAAGTAAGGTTTTTATCCAGGTACAGTGGCACATAATTGTATCCAGCACTTGGATGCAGGGCAGGAAAACCAGAGTTTCAAGGCCAGCCTACACCACATAAGACGCTGTCTCGAAAGACAAAACAAGAGTGAAGTATGTTATAGGTGCCTAGAAGGAATTAGAGGAAGGAAAGTCAAGAAGACTGAAGGCACAGGAGACAGAAAATCCACAGAATGTTTGCTGAGCAGAATGAGGCCAGAGAGCCAAAGTGCAGACAGGATTAGCAGACCATAAGCATGAACACATTGTCTGTGGTATCAGGACAAAGCACAAAGCAGGTTGGAAATGCATGCATGGGGACAGATTTCTCCTGGTGTCTATTTTAATCTATGGAATAAGATGGGAACTCACCTGTCGGGTTATGTAGTCAGACACTGGACATGAAGAGTGCTGAGGACCCAAAGGAGCTTGGAAATGCATCCGAGAGGCTTCTCCACGGTGTGTGCTTACTTCACACTAAAAATAAGAATACCCTGCTGAGTCTCAGAGCACATGAAACCTGGGCATGATATCGGAAGTCTAAATTCCTAAATACGTCCTTTGCTTCCTGGTTTGCTTGGGACAGCTCCTCTCACCCTAGAGCCTTACCTCTCGGTTCCTGGAACCAGAAGGCTGGGAATACTAGCTGGGCCACCTCATTCAGTTTCAAGTTCTCTAAGAAGCAGAGGCCATTTGGACTGATGAATAAAGGATCCTGTGTGTGATTGCTCCGAAATCAGAACTGACACAAGACAGAGTATCCAACAAAGCAATTGGTTCTCTGAGCAGTTCTGAGAACTCCCAGAGTAGGGAAGAAAACCTGCCCGCCTATTTCTATTTCCATCTGTCACCTTCCCCGTCTTCAAATGTCAGGCAACACTCAGGGTTTTCTAAGTGCTCTGAATATTGCAGAAGAGGAGACAATCAGTAATTCAGTAGGTTTGCATATGCAAAGAAATAAACAAACAACAAAACAATGAAAATAAAAAACAAAACCAAAAAAACCTACAAAAACAAAGATCCACATACAGCAGTAGGTTGGTAGGACACATCACTTCTCCTTACTCTACCTCTCTTTCCCGAGAAGTTTTTTATTTATATATATACATTTACTTTATACATTTACTGAGGTACTTATTTCCATGGGTAGGATCAAGGCCAGGGTGATATAGGCAAGCATCAAACCACTAAACTGCATTTTAACCCTGAGGTCAGAGTATTTCAATCAGTTGTTCTTGAATGTATTATTTGTCCTCTTTCTTTATAAAAATATATCTCTGTTTATAACTATTCAATATAGTCCCAAACACACTATTTTATGTGTTTTCCAGAACCTTCATCTCATGCATGAGTGACTCTTCTACGAGTTCCTGTGACTTGCTGAGCAGAATCATGTAATAATCATCTTGTCATTGCTAAAACTTCATTCATTAGTATTGAACAGCAAGCCGGTTGCCAGGAAAAATGAGAGAAAGAAACAACCTGACCTAAAGGGATCTATCAGGAAAAAAAGAAAATCGGGAAAGACAGTTCATATTTCCTCATGAACTTTTTTGTTATATTAAACCAAATTTTGTAGGAGTGGGATTATAACCCAGTGGTAGAAGAGTGTTTGCCTAACACGTGGGATCAAGTCCTCAGTGACACATATGACCAAGCACATGCACATACATGCACACAAGCATACACAACTGGAGTCAAATGGCAGTGGTCTCTCTAATAGCTGTTAGTTAAAATTCTCAAACAAGGTCAAACGTGGTGGAGCATGCCTTTAATTCCAACAGTCAAGACACAGAAAGACATGAGTTCAAGGCCAACCTGATCTACAGAGAGAATTCCAGAGCAGCTAGAGGTACACAGAGAAACCCTGTATTATTGTCATATATGTGTGTGTATATATATATATTTGTATGTATACAAATAATATACATAACATATATAAAATTTGTAAATATACAAAATGTATACATATTTGTATACAAATATGTTATATTTTTTGTATACAAACAAATAAAATTCTCAAGCAAGCAGTATCAGAAGCTTTTCAAACCAACAGATAATAAATTTATTTTATTTATCTAAACTCAGAAAGAATGACACAAACACGAAAAAGGGACCCAAAACAAAAATAATTTAAATATAAACAGTTCCAAGAAAGGTGGATTTTTTACCTTTCATTAGAAAGTTAAAAGCAAAACTTGAGCCTCAGGACCACAGGTAAGACCAACTTTTCTGCTGCAAGGGACCTGACTGGTGGCCTCGGGACACACAGAGGCAAAAATCCTCTAGGACCGGACACTTCCGGTTTTTAGCAGGAGTCCCAATCTCGAGCTCCCTGCCTCCAGCTCACTGCTCCCAAACCCCGTGGGAGAGCTCACCGCCCGGACAGGTGGGCACTCCTGAGACTGCAAAGCAGAAGAGACCTCGAACACTGCCCACTCCTGACCACATCCCTGGCCCAAGAGGAAACTGTATACGACCTCTGGGTTCCCGTAGATGAGGGCCCAGGAGCAGCAGGTCCACTGCATCTGAGACACCGCCGGAACCTGAAGGGACCGACCAGATAAACAGTTCTCTGCACCCAAATCACGTGGGAGGGAGAGCTAAACTTTCAGAGAGGCAGACACGCCTGGGAAACCAGAAGAGACTACACTCTGCCCACATCTCTGACTCCAGAGGAAAACACCAAACGTCATCTGGGACTCTGGTGCATGGGGACTCCCGGAGAGGGCGGTGCCAGTCCTCCTGGTTGGTGCCCCCGCAGAGAGCTCATAAGCAACACCCCACAAGCAAACTTGAGCCTCGGGACCACAGGTAAGACCAACTTTTCTGCTCCAAGCGACCTGCCTGGTGAACTTAGGGCACAGGCCCACAGGAACAGCTAAAGACCTGTAGATAGGAAAAACTACACACCCGAAAGCAGAACACTCTGTTCCCATAACTGGCTGAAAGAAAACAGGAAAACAGGTCTACAGCACTCCTAACACACAGGCTTATAGGACAGTCTAGCCACTGTCAGAAATAGCAGAACAAAGTAACACTAGAAATAATCTGATGGCGAGAGGCAAGCACAGGAACCCAAGCAACAGAAATCAAGACTACATGGCATCATCGGAGCCCAATTCTCCCACCAAAGCAAACATGGAATATCCAAACACACCAGAAAAGCAAGATCTAGTTTCAAAATCATATTTGATCATGATGCTGGAGGACTTCAAGAAAGACATGAAGAACTCCCTTAGAGAAATGCAGGAAAACATAAATAAACAAGTAGAAGCCTACAAAGAGGAATCACAAAAATCCCTGAAAGAATTCCAGGAAAACACAATCAAACAATTGAAGGAATTAAAAATGGAAATAGAAGCAATCAAGAAAGAACACATGGAAACAACCCTGGATACAGAAAACCAAAGGAAGAGACAAGGAGCCGTAGATACAAGCATCACCAACAGAATACAAGAGATAGAAGAGAGAATCTCAGGAGCAGAAGATTCCATTCATCGACTCAACTGTCAAAGATAATGTAAAGCAGAAAAAGCTACTGGTCCAAAACATACAGGAAATACAGCACTCAGTGAGAAGATCAAACCTAAGGATAATAGGTAAAGAAGAGAGTGAAGACTCCCAGCTCAAAGGACCAGTAAATATCTTCAACAAAATCATAGAAGAAAACTTCCCTAACCTAAAGAAAGAGATGCCCATAAGCATATAAGAAGCATACAGAACTCCAAATAGATTGGACCAGAAAAGAAACACCTCCCATCACATAATAGTCAAAACACCAAATGCACAAAATAAAGAAAAATATTAAAAGCAGTAAGGGAAAAAGGTCAAGTAACATACAAAGGCAGACCTACCAGAATCACACCAGACTTCTCACCAGAGACCATGAAAGCTAGAAGATCCTGGACAGATGTCATACAGACCCTAAGAGAACACAAATGCCAGCCCAGGTTACTGTATCCAGCAAAACTCTCAATTAACATAGATGGAGAAACCAAGATATTCCATGACAAAACCAAATTTACACAATATCTTTCTACAAATCCAGCACTACAAAGGATAATAAATGGTAAAGCCCAACATAAGGAGGCAAGCTATACCCTAGAAGAAGCAAGAAACTAATCGTCTTGGCAACAAAACAAAGAGAAGAAAAGCACACAAACATAACCTCACATTCAAATATGAATATAGCAGGAAGCAATAATCACTATTACTTAATATCTCTCAACATCAATGGTCTCAACTCCCCAATAAAAAGACATAGATTAACAAACTGGATATGCAATGAAGACCCTGCATTCTGCTGCCTACAGGAAACACACCTCAGAGACAAAGACAGACACTACCTCAGAGTGAAAGGCTGGAAAACAACTTTCCAAACAAATGGTCAGAAGAAGCAAGCTGGAGTAGCCATTCTAATATCAGATAAAATCAATTTTCAACTATAAGCCATCAAAAAGATAAGGAAGGACACTTATTCATATTCATCAAAGGAAAAATCCACCAAGATGAACTCTCAATCCTAAATATCTATGCCCCAAATACAAGGGCACCTACATACGTAAAAGAAACCTTACTAAAGCTCAAAACACACATTGCACCTCACACAATAATAGTAGGAGATTTCAACACCCCACTCTCATCAATGGACAGATCATGGAAACAGAAATTAAACAGAGACATAGACAGACTAAGAGAAGTCATGAACCAAATGGACTTAATAGATATTTGTAGAACATTCTATCCTAAAGCAAAAGGATATACATTCTTCTCAGCTCCTCATGGTACTTTCTCCAAAATTGACTATATAATGGGTCAAAAAACATGCCTCAACAGGTACAGAAAGATAGAAATAATCCCATGCGTGCTATTAGACCACCATGGCCTAAAGCGGGTCTTCAATAACAATAAGGGAAGAACGCCCACATATACATGGAAGTTGAACAATGCTCTACTCAATGATAACCTGGTCAAGGAAAAAATAAAGAAAGAAATTAAAGACTTCTTAGAATTTAATGAAAATGAAGGTACAACATACCCAAACTTATGGGACACAATGAAAGCTATGCTAAGAGGAAAACTCATAGCTCTGAGTGCCTGCAGAAAGAAACAGGAGAGAGCATATGTCAGCAGCTTGACAGCACACCTAAAAGCTCTAGAACAAAAAGAAGCAAATACACCCAGGAGGAGTAGAAGGCAGGAAATAATCAAACTCAGAGCTGAAATCAGCCAAGTAGATACAAAAAGGACCATAGAAAGAATCAACAGAACCAAAAGTTGATTCTTTGATAAAATCAACAAGATAGATAAACCCTTAGTCAGACTAATGAGAGGACACAGAGAGTGTGTCCAAATTAACAAAATCAGAAATGAAAACGGAGAGATTCAGATTCAGAGGAAATTCAAAAAATCATCAGATCTTACCATAAAGCCTATATTCCACAAAATTTGAAAATCTGCAGGAAATGGACAATTTTCTAGACAGATACCAGGTACCGAAGTTAAATCAGGAACAGATAAACCAGTTAAACAACCCCATAACTCCTAAGGAAATAGAAGCAGTCATTAAAGGTCTCCCAACCAAAAAGAGCCCAGGTCCAGACGGGTTTAGTGCAGAATTCTATCAGACCTTCATAGAAGACCTCATACCAATATTATCCAAACTATTCCACAAAATTGAAACAGATGGAGCACTACCGAATTCCTTCTATGAAGCCACAATTACTCTTATACCTAAACTATACAAAGACCCAACAAAGAAAGAGAACTTCAGACCAATTTGCCTTATGAATATTGACGCAAAAATACTCAATAAAATTCTGGCAAACCGAATCCAAGAGCACATCAAAACAATCATCCACCATGATCAAGTAGGCTTCATCCCAGGCATGCAGGGATGGTTTAATATACGGAAAACCATGAACGTGATCCATTATATAAACAAACTGAAAGAACAAAACCACATGATCATTTCATTAGATGCTGAGAAAGCATTTGACAAAATTCAACACCCCTTCATGATAAAAGTCCTGGAAAGAATAGGAAGTCAAGGTCCATACCTAAATATAATGAAAGCTATATACAGCAAACCAGTTGCTAACACTAAACTAAATGGAGAGAAACTTGAAGCAATCCCACTAAAATCAGGGACTAGACAAGGCTGCCCACTCTCTCCCTACTTATTCAATATAGTTCTTGAAGTTCTAGCCAGAGCAATCAGACAACAAAAGGAGATCAAAGGGATACAGATTGGAAAAGAAGAAGCCAAAATATCACTATTTGCAGATGATATGATAGTATATTTAAGTGATGCCAAAAGTTCCACCAGAGAACTACTAAAGCTGATAAACAACTTCAGCAAAGTGGCTGGGTATAAAATTAACTCAAATAAATCAGTAGCCTTCCTCTACACAAAAGAGAAACTAGCCGAGAAAGAAATTAGGAAATGACACCCTTCATAATAGACCCAAATAATGTAAAGTACCTCGGTGTGACTTTAACCAAGCAAGTAAAAGATCTGTACAATAAGAACTTCAAGACTCTGAAGAAAGAAATTGAAGAAGACCTCAGAAGATGGAAAGATTTCCCATGCTCATGGATTGGCAGGATTAATATAGTAAAAATGGCCATTTTACCAAAAGTGATCTACAGATTCAATGCAATCCCCATCAAAATACCAATCCAATTCTTCAAAGAGTTAGACAGAACAATTTGCAAATTCATCTGGAATAACAAAAAACCCAGGATAGCTAAAACTATCATCAACAATAAAAGGACTTCAGGGGGAATGACTATCCCTGAACTCAAGCAGTATTACAGAGCAATAGTGATAAAAACTGCATGGTATTCGTACAGACAGATAGACCAATGGAACAGAATTGAAGACCCAGAAATGAACCCACACACCTATGGGCACTTGATTTTTGACAAAGGAGCCAAAACCATCCAATGGAAAAAAGATAGCATTTTCAGCAAATGGTGCTGGTTCAACTGGAGGTCAACATGTAGAAGAATGCAGATCAATTCATGCTTATCACCCTGTACAAAGCTTAAGTCCAAGTGGATCAAGGACCTCCACATCAAACCAGATACACTCAAACTAATAGAAGAAAAACTAAGGAAGCATCTTGAACACATGGACACTGGAAAAAATTTCCTGAACAAAACACCAATGGCTTATGCTCTAAGATCAAGAATCGACAAATGGGATCTCATAAACTGCAAAGCTTCTGTAAGGCAAAGGACACTGTGGTTAGGACAAAACGGCAACCAACAGATTGGGAAAAGATATTTTCCAATCCTACAACAGATAGAGGGCTTATATCCAAAATATACAAAGAACTCAAGAAGTTAGACCGCAGGGAAACAAATAACCCTATTAAAAAATGGGGTTCAGAGCTAAACAAAGAATTCACAGCTGAGGAATGCCGAATGGCTGAGAAACACCTAAAGAAATGTTCAACATCTTTAGTCATAAGGGAAATGCAAATTAAAACAACCCTGAGATTTCACCTCACACCAGTGAGAATGACTAAGATCAAAAACTCAGGTGACAGCAAATGCTGGCAAGGATGTGGAGAAAGAGGAACACTCCTCCATTGTTGGTGGGATTGCAGACTGGTACAACCATTCTGGAAATCAGTCTGGAGGTTCCTCAGAAAATTGGACATTGAACTACCTGAGGATCCAGCTATACCTCTCTTGGGCATATACCCAAAAGATGCCCCAACATATAAAAAAGACACATGCTCCACTATGTTCATATCAGCCTTATTTATAATAGCCAGAAGCTGGAAAGAACCCAGATGCCCTTCAACAGAGGAATGGATACAGAAAATGTGGTACATCTACACAATGGAATATTACTCAGCTATCAAAAACAATGTCTTAATAAAATTCATAGGCAAATGGTTGGAACTGGAAAATATCATCCTGAGTGAGGTAACCCAATCACAGAAAAACACACATGGTATGCACTCATTGATAAGTGGTTATTAGCCCAAATGCTTGAATTACCCTAGATGCCTAGAACACATGAAACTCAAGACGGATGATCAAAATGTGAATGCTTCACTCCTTCTTTAAAAGGGGAACAAGAATACCCTTGGCAGGGAATAGGGAGGCAAAGATTAAAACAGAGGCAGAAGGAACACCCATTCAGAGCCTGCCCCACATGTGGCCCATACATATACAGCCACCCAATTAGACAAGATGGATGAAGCAAAGAAGTGCAGGCAGACAGGAGCCGGATGTAGACCTCTCCTGAGAGACACAGCCAGAATACAGCAAATACAGAGGCGAATGCCAGCAGCAAACCACTGAACTGAGAATAGGACCCCCGTTGAAGGAATCAGAGAAAGAACTGGAAGAGCTTGAAGGGGCTCAAGACCCCATAAGAACAACAATGCCAAGCAACCAGAGCTTCCAGGGACTAAGCCACTACCTAAAGACTATACATGGACTGACCCTGGACTCTGACCTCATAGATATAATCTATTTCCTAGTAAGATCACTAGTGGAAGGGGAAGCCCTTGGTCCTGCTAAGACTGAACCCCCAGCGAACGTGATTGTTGGGGGGAGGGCGGCAATGGGGGGAGGATGGGGAGGGGAATACATATAAAGAAGGGGAGGGAGAGGGGCTAGGGGGATGTTGGCTTGGAAACCGGGAAAGGGAATAACACTTGAAATGTAAATAAGAAATACTTAAGTTAATAAAAAAAAAGTAATAAAAAAAAAGAAAGTTAAAAGCAAAGGGGGCCACACCTCACCTACAGCATCCAGAAAGTCTATGGACTTTTAAAGAGGTCCAGTTGTATTAAGAATTGTTAAAAACCCAAGAACTCATATAAGATCTAATTTACAAATTTCCTACTTAAAAAGACTAATTTATTCGAACTTTTCCATAACAAATTATCATTAACTTTCATGATTCAAAAAAAAAATTCTTTCTACATACTAAAGGAAATTCTTTTTCTTTTCTTTTTTTTTTTTTTTTGGGTATTTGGGAAATTTTTAACTACTACTTCTACATATTTTTTATTAGATATATTTCTTAACTTACATTTCAAATGTTATTCCCCTTCCTGGTTTCCTTCCATAAGACCCTCCCAAGAGGGTGTTCCTCCATTAACCCCCCTTAATATCCCCTCAACATTCCTTTGCACTGGGGGTCCAACATTGGCAGGACCAAGGGCTTCCTTTTCCACTGGTTTCCCAAACAAGGCTATTCTCTGCTACATATGCAGTTGGAGCCCTAGGTCAGTCTATGTATAGTCTTTCAGTAGTAGTTTAGTCCCTGGAAGCTCTAGTTGATTGGCATTGCTGTTCTTATGGGGTTGCAAGGTCCTTCAGCTCTTTTAATCATTCATCTAATTCCCCCAAAGGGGGTCCTGTTCTCAGTTCAGTGGTTTCCTGCTGTTTCTGCTCTAAACTTTGTTTCCTTATCCCCTCCTATGGATATTTTTGTTCCCTTGGTCGGCCACATCCCCTGACCAAGGGGAAACAGCACAGTGCCTCTGGACGCAGGGATATAGGAATAGACAGCGGTTCTGGTCTGGGGCCAGGACCAAATTGAACTGGCCAAACAGCTCCCTGCACCCAAATCCCGTGGGGGAGAGAGCTGGACCCTCAGAAGTCTGGACACTCCTGAGAAGTGAGAGGAGACTACCCTCTGACCACAGTTCACACCCAAGAGGGAATCACATAGTGTCAACTGTGCTCTCAGGGTACAAGGACCTAGGAGCAATCAGGGGCAAGACCCTTTGATTCCTGCTCACACCTAGAGCTGGAAGACAGTCTCCAGGAGTGCTGACACACCTGAAATCAGAGCATCTGTTCTCAGAAAAGGCTGAAAGAAAACAGGAAAACAGTTCTACAGGAGTGCTGACACAGAGGCCTACAGCAGGGTCAAGTCACTCTCAGTAACAGCAAGACAAGCAAAACCAGAGACAACTCAATGGCTAGAGGTAAGCACAGGAATCTAAGCAACAGAAACCAAGACTACTTGGCATCATCAGAGCCCAGTTCTACCACCAAAGAAAATACTGGATATCCAAAAACACCAGTAAAGCAAGATTTATATTTAAAATCACATTTTTTGATAATGATGGAGGACTTTAAGAAAAACATAAAGAATGCCCATAAAGAAAAGCATGAAAACACAAGTAAACAATTAGAAGCCCTTAGAGAAGAAACACAAAAATCTCTGAAAACACAACCAAACAGGTGAAAGAATTGAAAATGGAAATAGAAACAATAAAGAATGCACAAAGGGAGACACTGGAGATAGAAAAACCTAAGGAAGAGACAAGGAGCTGTAGATACAAACATTACCAACAGAATACAAGAGATAAACGAGAGAATCTCAGGGACAGAAGGTACCGTAGAAAACATTGACACAACTGTCAAAGATAATGTAAAGCACAAAAAGCTCCTAGCACAAAATATACTGGAAATCCAGGACACAATGAAAATATCAAACCTAAGGATAATAGGTATAGAAGAGACTGAAGACTCCCAACTTAAAGGGCCAGTAAATATATTCAACAAAATTATAGAAGAAAACTTCCCTAACCAAAAGAAAGAGATGCCCATAAACATACGAGAAGCCTACAGAACTCCAAATAGATTGGACCAGAAGAGAAATTTCTCCCATCACATAAGAGTTAAAACACCAAATGCACAAAACAAAGAGAGAATATTAAAAGCAGTAAGGGGAAAAGGTCAAGTGACATATAAAGGCAGACCTATAAGAATTACACCAGACTTCTCGACAGAGACTATGAAAGCAAGAAGATCCTGGACAGATGTCATACAGACCCTAAGAGAACACAAATGCCAGCCCAGGTTACTGTATCCAGCAAAACTCTCAATTAACATAGATGGAGAAACCAAGATATTCCATGACAAAACCAAATTTCCAAAATATCTTTCTACAGATCCAGTCCTACAAAGGATAATAAATGGAAAACTCCAACACAAGGAGAGAAGCTACACCACACAGAAAGCAAGAATATAATTTCCTTGCAATGAAACCAAAAGGGAGACAAACAAATTCCACCTTTAACAATGAGAATAACGGGAAGCGACAATCACTATTCCTTAATGTCTCTCAACATCACCTGACTCAATTCCCTAATAAAAAGACATAGACTAACAGACTGGATACGTAAAGAGGACCCAGCATTTTGCTGCATGCAGGAAACACACCTCAGAGACAAAGACAGACACTACCTCAGAATAAATGGCTGGAAAATAATTTTTCAAGCAAATGGCCCAAAGAAAAAAGCTGGAGTTGCCATTCTAATATCAAAAAAAATTGACTTTCAGCCAAAAGTCATTAAAAAAGATAAGGAAAGACATTTCATATTTGTCAAAAGAAAAATCCACCAAGATGAACTCTCCATCCTAAATATCTATGCTCCAAATGCAAGGGCACCTACATTCATAAAAGAAACTTTACTAAAGCTCAAAGCACACATTGCACCTCCCACAATAATAGTAGGAGATTTCAAGACCCCACTCTCATCAATGGACAGATCATAGAGAAACTAACAGAAGTTACAAACCAAATGGATTTAACAGATATTTATAGAACATTCCATCCTAAATCAAAAGGATATACCTTCTTCTCAGCACCTCATGGTACCTTCTCCAAAATTGACGATATAATTGGTCAAAAAACAGGTCTCAATAGATACAGGAAGATAGAAATAATCTCATGCATCCTATCAGATCACAATGCACTAAGACTAGTCTCCAATAAAAACAATAATGACAGAAAGCCCACATATACATGGAAGTTCAACAATGCTCTATTCAATGACAATTTGGTCAAGAAAGAAATAAAGAATGAAATTAAAGACTTCTGAGAATTTAATGAAAATGAGGATACAACACTCCCAATCATATGGGACGTAATGAAAGTGGTGCTAAGAGAAAATTCATACCTCTGAGTGCCTGCAGAAAGAAACAGAAGAAAGCATATGTCAGCAGCTTGACAGCACACCTTAAAGCTCTAGAACAAAAAGAAGCAAATACACCCAGGAGGAGTAGAAGGCAGGAAATAATCAAGCTCAGGACTGAAATCAAGCAAGTAGAAACGAAAAGGACTATACAAAGAATCAAAAAAACCAGGAGCTGGTTCTTTGAAAAAATCAACAAGATAGATAAAACCTTAGCCAGACTAACCAGAGGGCACAGAGAGTGTATCCAAATTAATGAAATCAGAAATGAAAAGGGAGACATAAGAACAGAATATGATGAAATTTAAAAAAATCATCAGATCCTACTACAAAAGCCTATATTCAATAAAACTGGAAAATCTGGAGGAAATGGACAATTTTCTAGACAGATACCAGGTACCAAAGTTAAACCAGGAACAAATAAACCATCTAAACAACCCCATAACTCCTAAAGAAATAGAAGCAGTTATTAAAAGTCTCCCAACCAAAAAGAACCCAGGACCAGATGGGTTTTGTGCAGAATTCTATCAGACCTTCAGGGTCTGGTTCAGTGACTAAAGGAAATTGCTACCAAGTTTGATAGTGTTCATTCTGTTCCATACTCTACTTCATGGAAGGAAAGAGCTGGTTCCTGAAAATCATTTCTGACTCTCATAGGTGCCAGCCCTGGCATGCATATGCCCCTTATCCCATGCCCACAATGTCCCCACAAATGAATAAAATAAAATGTAAGACTTTTAAAAAAAACTTAGTTTGAAAGCATCAAAGAATATATCTGAAAGCTCCTTTTAAGATGTGTTTAAGAAATAATGAAGACTTTACACAAACTATGTTTCCTCTAAAAAGACTTTTGGGGAAACTATAGTGAAATCAGGTGCTATGGAAAACTAACCCTTGAGATATTTATTTGCTTATTTATTTATTTTAGACAGGCTGGCCTGGAACTCATCATGTAGATGGAGTGGCTTCAAACTCATAGATATTCTCCTGCCTCTGTCTCTGCCACCACCCTGTGCTGGATTAGAAGTATGCTCTACCTTGCCCAGCCTCTCCTTAATCTTAACTGAAAGAGTCAGTCTACAGTACGGTTTCCACAGGTGGTACTATTCACACATGAAAAGATTCTCAAATGTTCCTCCTAGAAGAAGTACTGTCCTCACTGGTCTGTAGGAACACTCTTGGCTGGATCATGCGTGGAGTTTTCTAGTTTGCTTGTTTGCCTTTAACCAAAAGTGAAGATGACTTCCACCGCTGCTCTAGGCCTTTTTCCTGGGCTTTTTATGAGGGCAGAGATGAAAGCCCACTTGGGGAGTCCAGATGCTTCTAATTCCTCAACAACGAGTAGCTTGGCACGCAAGTCTCTTAGCTAAGAAAACAACACGGCTCTTGATGCTCAAACTTGCTGTTGTATTTCTCCCCCACTTTCCATGACATCCTCAGCATAATCAGAATGGCTGTCACCCACAGCAACCCTCCCTCCACCCACTGCTTTGGTGCCGGAGGCTGATTTTTCTCAACTTTATAACATGGCAAGTAGTCATGGTTTTAAGGCAGGTCCCTCAAATTTTCTCTCCCGGTCCCATTTACTCCCTGCAAACATCCTTGCTACCAGAAGCTCTCCTCAACACATCTATCCTCATTCACACCACCCAACAGGGTCCTCTCAGCTTTCAATTCTTTGGGACAAGAATCACTTTTATATTACTTACAGGTTTCAACTGTGCATGTGTACAAAACACAGAACAGTATCTTCTCCCCAAACCAAGCCAAATATATTCATGGTGACAATGACACCACAAAAGACCACCAGACACAGCAAGTAACATGCAACTTGATTTGTCACTCAAATCCTGAAAGACTCTCTAGCCAAAGACTAAGTAATATGCATACGTAAAAAGATCAATGTGGTTAACTTTTCAGATAGGTTCACTGCGTCATTTACAACAGTGGCTGTGCTTTGTGTACAGTCAGCTCATTTCAGGTCTGCAGGTAAGTCAGAAGCATGGTCATCCCTAGAGAGTATCATTTTATCTATTTTATTTGGTTTCGTATGGATTGTGGACATACATATGTGAGTGTTTATAACTTCTATTTAAAACTGTGGCCAAACGTACAAGATACATTCCTAAGTTATGACATACGTGTTACTTATCTTCTGTATATCTATACAGAACCAAGTAAATAGCCTTCACCATCTAATATGCATGTAAGGAAACATTGATGGAAGAATGCAGGTGCGGACACACAAACACACACACACAGAAAGAGAGAGAGAGAGAGAGAGAGAGAGAGAGAGAGAGAGAGAGAGAGAGAGAGAGAGAGAGAGACTGTATAGGACAAACTCTGCTGTTGTTCTTCAGCTAGTATTCACCTTATTCTTTAAGACGGGGCTTTCATTGGTCTGGAGCTTGAATACTGGCCTACTGAGTGCAAGGACTCCCCTGTCTTGGCCTCCTCCCCACTGGTGGTGCAGGATTTTTTTTCTTTCCTTTTTGAGACAGGGTATGGTGGTTTGAATAGAAGTGGCCCCAATAGATTCATGTGTTTGACTGGTTGGCCCACAGGGAGTGGCACTTTTAGGAAATGTGATCTTGTTGGAGTAGATATGACTTTATTGGAGGAGGTATGTCATGTGGGAGCAGGCTTGGAGGTCTCAGATGCTTAAGCCCAAGCCTAGTGGGACACAGTCCTCTTCCTGCTGCTTGCAAATCAAGATGTAGAAGTCTCAGGTCCTCTTCCAGCATCATGGCTACCTGCCCTCCATCATACTTCCTGCCATGATGACAAAGGACTAAATCTCTGAACTGTACACCAGCCCCAATTAAATGTTGTCCTTTATAAGTGTTGCATGGTGTCTCTTCACAGCAATATAAATCCTAATTAAGGGTTTTCTATTTAGCCCTGGCTGTCCTGGAACAAGGCTGCCCTCAACCTCACAGACATTCTTCTGCCACTGCCCCCTGAGTACCAGGATTACAGATACAAGCTACCAGGAATGGATTCTTTCTTTTTTCCTTCCTTCCTTTCTTTTTCTTCCTTTCTTTTTCTTTCTTTCTTTCTTTCTTTCTTTCTTTCTTTCTTTCTTTCTTTCACCAACCGCATGACTGCCCTAGCCTCCTGGCATTTTTCTCCCATAAAAGTTGAGCAGTATCTTTCTTGTCACAAATAATGACAAATCTATCACTCTTATTGCATAACATTTGCATAGTAATAAAATCTTCATTGTAACATGAATCTAGTTTATTCAAACCTCAAGTGATTGGAATTATTTAGGGAAGCTGAATTTAGACAGTCTTCTTTCCTCTAAACCAATGACTTATATCTAGACTTTAACTTAATGGGAGTCCTTAGACTTTAAAATCAGAGAAGGCCTGTTGCAGGGAAAGTATCCTATTCATAACAACTTTATATTGTTCTCTCCAGTTAGAGTCTAAACTTGCTTTCCTAAACGATGTGTTAGGAATAAAAATTTATAGACAACAGGTCACAGTAGCTTAATTTGCAGATGTAACAAATAGGACAAAGAATATAATTTCATCGGCATAGATGCCTACAACATCAGGGAAATAAAATTATAATATCATTTTTGAAGAAATGAGTTTCTTCGAACCAGTAAGTATATTCTTCAGGGACAATATTTAAAAGGCATTTTTCCTATGTGATTAAGATTGTTTACACTTACAACCCTCAGCCTTAAAATAGTATTCAACTTCAAAGACATTGCCTGCTAGGAAATCACCCTGAACTACTTGGTGACACTTCCGTCTCTTCTTTTCAGTCATACGAATTTATAGTACCAAAAATGCTACAGAGCCCACACATTTGTGTACTCCCCTTTGCAGGAAGCATTCTACTGAGACCAGATGTGTCTCTCAGAAAATGGGGAGGGAGCACAGAGGAAGGGGACCACGATCTGACGCAGTGACTGGAGGCAGAGATGAGAGGAGGAAGGAGAAGTGACACAACTGTAGTATATTTACTTCACCACATGTATGTCTGTGAGTGTACGGCTCTGGTGCTAGGGGGCTCTCCCCTGGAGAGCTAGGTGCTCAGGTTCGGATAAGGGGAGAGAACTCAGGCAGGGAGGGGGAACTGCCTCTGCCACCCCCAGCTGCCAGTCCTTCTCCTTTCTGCCCGCTGCCACTTGGGTTGCTAAGGCCATGCTGAGCCAGCAGGAGACTGACTAGCCAGCGAGGGGTCCAGGGGAGCTTCTGGATTTTTGATTTTTGGAATTGATTTGTGATTTTTTTGGAGAGCAGACGTCTTCTCCAAGTGGCAGTGTTACAGTTCTTAAGACAGGAGCTCTGAGACGATGGAATAATTCCTGCACACCTTTAATTCTAAACACGGCACTTAAATACATTTTTTGGATGGGTCAGTGTCTGACAGCAGGTATTCCTTATTGACCTGAGAGCTTGGGAAAACCTCATCTACATATTCAGAGGCGTGTCCTGTTTCTATGACTGATTTGTCTTGAGCTTATGTGACCTGTGCTCACATCTTCACCTTTGGAGGAGGGGCTTGAGGCGTTGTTCTACATGACTGGTCTGTCTCAAACTTCTCTACAGGGGTTTGTGGGGGGCTGCAGCTAGTGAGTCCCTGATCTAGAAGGTTGGGAATGTGCCTGCCATCCTTTTTAGAGTTCCCAGGGAATCGACCTGCCCTGACCACGAATCAGGGCACTTTTCACTGCACCCTACCCTGCATGTGAGTGTGTGGCTTTCTATAGGTATACTTGGAGCACAAAGACACTTGACTGGCCTATTTTTCTTCCTCCCTCTCCTCTAGGATTCTGAGTCTGCCTGTGTTCTAGCACTTGCTACTGTCTCACAGCAACTGGATCCTCTGCTCCCATCTGCACTTTTCATTCTTTTATGTTTCAATCTGAATAATTTCTGTTGACCTACCTTCCAGTTCACTACTTCTCTTCCAGGATATGTCAGATCTACCAGTAAGGCCAGTAATGTCCTTTGCATCCTTTTGCTATTTTGACATGTAGAATTCCATTCGATCCTTGTTTACCCTTTCCACTCTCGGCTGAAATTGCTTTGATGGCATATTTCCCTCTCACTAGACCCCTTAATTGACCGATGACAGTGTTTCTAAATCTGTGTTAGAAATTCCACCATCTTACATCAGATCTGAGTCTACTTATGGAGGCAATAGTGTCTTTCCAAATTGTTTTTCCTTTCCAATTGTAGACACTCCGAAAAGATTTTTGTTATATAGGATACTAGACACCAAAACAAAACAAAACAAAACAAAACACAATTGGGGGGAGGTTTGCAAATATATATGTCTTTCCTTCTGCCTGACTTCTAGGCTGAAATTGGTGGTAGTCTAATTGGAAACTGGACTGCACTGAGAGTTTACTGTGGCCATGATTACCACCAGTGAATCAGACCTTCAGTTTGCTCAGTGATGTGCTGTGCCAAGGATCCATCTGCTAGTGAGTTTTTATATTATAACACCTGTACCCCACTTAGCATTGGCTCCTCTGTACTGTTTGTCTCTATTTGCTCCATGATTTGTTCTTGAACTTGGAATGATTAGGGGGTCCATTTCAGGTGTTCACTAAGTCTCTATTACAAACTTGGATCTCAGCAGCAGAAAGGAGACGAACCAGCAGCTGGGAGCGGCAGGAGCCGTTCCCCCTCCCTGCCTGAGTTCTCTCTCCACTATCCCAAACCTGAGCACCTACCCAGGCAAGAGATCACTGTGAAGAGCATCCCGGCACCAGAGCCCTGCAGAATAGCACTTCTATTCTGCTTCTTAGATCTTTGAACTGCAGGAAAGAAATTTAGGAACTCAGTGAATAGAGAGGCTGAATCTGAGAACCCAAAGGTGCATGGTAGGTCAATAAAGAAACTGCCTTGCATGACACAGCCTTATCAGTCCCAAGACTGTGATCTCAAGCAATGTCAACAGAACAACAAAACTTCAGAAACCTAAGAAACAATTAAAACCATTGTCTGGAGACACACATTTTGGTGGAACTTGATAATAACTAATACACAATTGAGTCAGTTGTCCATAAGTATGGGCTACCAAATGGTTTAGCAGGTAATTGTGATTTCTGTCAAGTTTGGGAGTCTAAGCTCAATCCCTGGAACCCACATGAAAGAAAGAGAGACCAATTTTCATAAATTGTCCTATGACCTCCATATGCCCATAGAAAATAGCTAGTTACCTAGCTAGGTGACAGATAAATGAGACATAAAAAGAAACAGATCAATATTTGTGATAAATAAAACTATTGGACATGTTACCAAAACCATAGTTTACAAAACAGCATAATGTTTATCTTCTAAGTGTGTAAGGCAGACAAGAGTACAAGGCAAAGAACTATAGGAAAAAAGTAACCCAGAAGATAACATGAAAACAGTTGTCATTCCCCATCCCCCATTAGATCCACATGGCTTTGTAGGGTGAGAACACAGACGGAGAATTAATGTCTTCTGTTCATGAAAGTGTGTGTTTGAAGATATTGGCATAGAAAAGTCAAATTAGTTTGCATGGAACGTGGAAGCTACTCTGCTTGAACACAATAGCATAAAAACCAAACACCAATCTTCACAGATCATGATTAAATAAATAACATCTAAGAAAGCATCATTATTCTAAGGAAACCACCCTCAAAGTATGTGCAATATTCAAAAGATATCACTATGTTTGATCCAAGTATAGAATTATTCAATTTACTTTTAAAAAGCTTTAAAGTTTTAACCACTCAGAAGGCAGTCAAATAATGAGTAAAAATGACCAAAATACAAACATTAGCAACTCAGGAAACAAATTATACAACACTGTCCTTAGTGATGTTCCATAACCATGGCCTCTTTTAAAATTTATTAAAGCTTAACAAAGGCAGTCTAATGAAATACATGAGTCAACAGCTGCCCAGCACAAAGCAAAAATAAATTCCAGGAATTTAGATAAACAGGGCAAGTTCACAATTGGGATAAATTTAGAAATCATTCTGAAGTGTAATTCCTTTTTCGACTATTCTAATAATACTGATGATAAGAAGAAAATCATAGCTATTATGCTATTAATTTTATAAGATGGCAGTCTCTGGGCTCCAGGCCTGATCACAGTTAATGAAGTGCGCCTTCAAACAAGCACTGGCTGATTTCTGAAACCGTGCATGAAAAAAAAATCACTTTAAATTTAACTTCCTAAATGTAATCTCTGAGCTCCCAGTTTCCCTAGCTGAAATCAGAGTCACAAAGGAACAAGTATCATGGTCACCAAGCCTGGTGTTCAGTAGCAGGGCTATGCTTTCAGGAGGATAACAGCATCATCATGGACTATACAGCTCTGCCTGCACTACCAGTAAAACAACAGCAAAGCACAAATAAGGGAAAGAAACAACAGTTGAGAATTTGGGCTTGGAATTTCCTGTGGCGGTGTAACATGTTTTTCTTTTTCTTTTCTTCTGTTCTCCTTTGTGATGGGAGTCTATGACTAAGACATAGTACTTCCTACACAGGTGTAGTTAGGAATTCAGATTGGAACCGGGAGAGGAAAATGACTCTCCTGTTTGCCTTATTGTTAACAGTGTGTGTGTGTGTGTGTGTGTGTGTGTGTGTGTGTGTGTGTGTGTGTGTGTGTAGTGTTGTGGCTGTGACTCTAAATTCTTTCTCAAAGAGAACAATGCCAATCCAACTTGGATCATAAAAATCATCTTAGGGCTAGAAGTGACTTAAAAGAGATGAAATAATAGCGTAGAATTATAGTAAAACTGAAGCTTTACTATTTGCTAAGCCCTGTGTATAATCTAACTCTTCCAAACCTCACACAAATCTCTCAAAAAATGCTGCTCCATATATAGATGTTAAAAGGTGAAACTCAGAGGTGAACTTATGTAAGGCTCTAATACAAAATTGTGAGCAAAATTATGCTAAGGTATTGGTTACTTTTAGTTCACGTGCCATCCTGAGATGTCCTGGGGCAAATAGGAACCGGCCATAACTTTTTTTTTTATTATTATTATTAACTTGAGTATTTCTTATATACATTTCGAGTGTTATTCCCTTTCCCGGTTCCCGGGCAAACATCCCCTTCCCCCCTCCCCTTCCTTATGGGTGTTCCACTCCCAACCCTCCCCCCTTGCTTCCCTCTCCCCAGCAGTCTAGTTCACTGGGGGTTCAGTCTTAGCAGGACCCAGGGCTTCCCCTTCCACTGGTGCTCTTACTAGGATATTCATTGCTACCTATGAGGTCAGAGTCCAGGGTAAGTCCATGTATAGTCTTTGGGTAGTGGCTTAGTCCCTGGAAGCTCTGTTTGGTTGGCATTGCTGTACATATGGGGTCTCGAGCTCCTTCAAGCTCTTCCAGTTCTTTCTCTGATTCCTAAAACAGGGGTCCTGTTCTCAGTTCAGTGGTTTCCTGCTGGCATACGCCTCTGTATTTGCTGTATTCTGGCTGTGTCTCTCAGGAGCGATCTGCATTCACATTTTGATCACCCATCTTGAGTTTCATTTGTTCTAGGCATCTAGGGTAATTCAAGCATTTGGGCTAATAGCCACTTATCAATGAGTGCATACCATGTGTATTCTTTCTGTGATTGGGTTAGCTCACTCAGGATGATATTTTCCAGTTCCAACCATTTGCCTACTAATTTCATAAAGTCGTTGTTTTTGATAGATGAGTAATATTCCATTGTGTAGATGTACCATATTTTCTGTATCCATTCCTCTGTTGAAGGGCATCTGGGTTGTTTCCAGCTTCTGGCTATTATAAATAAGGCTGTGATGAACATAGTGGAGCACGTGTCTTTTTTATATGTTGGGGCATCTTTTGGGTATATGCCCAAGAGAGGTATAGCTGGATCCTCAGGCAGTTCAATGTCCAATTTTCTGAGGAACCTCCAGACTGATTTCCAGAATGGTTGTAGCAGTCTGCAACCCCACCAACAATGGAGGAGTGTTCCCCTTTCTCCCCATCCTCGCCAGCATTTGCTGTCACCTGAGTTTTTGATCTTAGCCATTCTCACTGGTGTGAGGTGAAATCTCAGGGTTGTTTTGATTTGCATTTCCCTTATGACTAACGATGTTGAACATTTCTTTAGGTGTTTCTCGGCCATTCGGTATTCCTCAGCTGTGAATTCTTTGTTTAGCTCTGAACCCCATTTTTTAATAGGGTTATTTGTCTCCCTGGCGGTCTAACTTCTTGAGTTCTTTGTATATTTTGGATATAAGCCCTCTATCTGTTGTAGGATTGGTAAAGATCTTTTCCCAATCTGTTGGTTGCCGTTTGTCCTAACCACAGTGTCCTTTGCCTTACAGAAGCTTTGCAGTTTTATGAGATCCCATTTGTCGATTCTGATCATAGAGCATAAGCCATTGGTGTTTTGTTCAGGAAATTTTTTCCAGTGCCCATGTGTTCCAAATGCTTCCCTAGTTTTTCTTCTATTAGTTTGAGTGTATCTGGTTTGATGTGGAGGTCCTTTATCCACTTGGACTTAAGCTTTGTACAGGGTGATAAGCATGGATCGATCTGCATTCTTCTACATGTTGACCTCCAGTTGAACCAGCACCATTTGCTCAAAATGCTATCTTATTTCCATTGAATGGTTTTGGCTCCTTTGTCAAAAATCAAGTGCCCATAGGTGTGTGGTTTCATTTCTGGGTCTGCAATTCTGTTCCATTGGTCTATCTGTCTGTATCTGTACGAATACCATGCAGTTTTTATCACTATTGCTCTGTAATACTGCTTGAGTTCAGGGATAGTGATTCCCCCAGAAGTCCTTTTATTGTTGAGGATAGTTTTAGCTATCCTGGGTTTTTTGTTATTCCAGATGAATTTGCAAATTGTTCTGTCTAACTCTTTGAAGAATTGGATTGGTATTTTGATGGGGATTGCATTGAATCTGTAGATCGCTTTTGGTAGAATGGCCATTTTTACTATATTAATCCTGCCAATCCATGAGCATGGGAGATCTTTCCACCTTCTGAGATCTTCTTCAATTTCTTTCTTCAGAGTCTTGAAGTTCTTATTGTACAGATCTTTTACTTGCTTGGTTAAAGTCACACCGAGGTACTTTATATTATTTGGGTCTATTATGAAGGGTGTCATTTCCCTAATTTCTTTCTCGGCCTGTTTCTCTTTTGTGTAGAGGAAGGCTACTGATTTATTTGAGTTAATTTTATAGGAACCGGCCATAACTTAATTACTCATTCATTCATACAATGAGAAAAACTCATTTTACGGCATGCCCACCATATCACAGGCACTTTGCAAAGCTGTGAGTAAGGAGTGGAGAATTACCTGAGACTTACTTTTTCCTTAAGGGTCTCCGATGTTACAAATTGTGATTCTCAACCTTTACTCTTTCTTTCATTCAATAAAACTGTAAATTAGGTCACAATCTGTTTTAAATATTTATAGGCAGTAAATAAAATAAGAAATTATACTAGTATTCTCATGACTTATATTACCTAACAGAAAAAACAATCAACTAAATGAAAAGTAAAATATAGTTAATAACATATATTATTAACTTTCATTAATAATAATGAAGGGGGAAATGGAGAGATCTCAATAACAAAAAGAATAGCTGGAAAAATCCCCAGTGAAGGGATGACTGTTGTAGGGAAAGCATTAGGAAGAGAGGAATGAGTACATCCAGAAAGGGAGAACCCCTGGGCGAAGAGTAGAGCTCCAGGGTAGAAGTATGGGTAAGAGTCAAAGATGAGATCAGAGAAGAAAACAAGGCCACAGATCAGAATCTCATAGACCAGCGAGAGCTTGACTTGGCTGGGATGCTATTGGCAGTCCAGTCAGAACACCACATTCTGGCTTGCTACACTACTTGAACAACATTGTCTTAAGATCCAACACAAAAAAGAATATAGTCCTTTTCACTCAAGACCTAACTGATACAGTATGATATGATTTCAATTTAGCACAGATGGGGCTACCCAAAGAAAATGTAAATGAAAAGGGGATTTACTATATTGTTTTCAATCTGCCTATAGCAGGTTGGAGGCCAAGGGATATGACCACAAGCACCATTTTTTGACAACTGCCTTAGGAAATTTCTATAGAACTATGAACCTAATCTTTTTGGCACTTCCCTCTCTCCCCTGGCAAACTACTTTTAAATAATAAATCACTCAAAAAATGACGATTGTGGAACATTGTTCCCGTTAGGAATAGGCTGGCCTGAAAATGGAAGTTACCACTGGAAGGCACACCCCATCAGGTCTGAGCTTCACCACCACGTACCAGGAAGTCCCCAGACATCTGGCTGATAGTAATGACACACCCTTGTAGGTGGCCTCCTTAAGGTGCACATGAACGTCTGGGATGGCAGAGACAGCTCTGGGCATAATTAACAATATCTTTCATGCATGAGCATCCTTATCCAACTAGTTACTATGCTAGGACTTCCAACATGTGAAGAGGGATGTCCCAGCTAGGAACAGAGACTAAAATCTCCCTTTGTCTCTGCATTTGTTCAGATTCTGCATAAATTAGATGGCACTTGCTGAAAATACTGGGGACAGAGGCACTTCAATCCTCTGACTCCAATGTCAGTGTCTTGCAGACATAGCCAATATTATGCTTTACCGGCAGGGTGGACATGTCTTAGCCCAGGATGAAGGAACTTCAAGTCATGTCTGAAGCAGAATTTTAAAACCTATTGCTTAAGATGAACCCTGACTTAACTCATCTGCTGTCCTTACTGAGGACATTACTAAATCTGGACATTGTCAAGACAAACCTTTCAGTCCTCATCAACTACTCTTTCAGTTTGCCATGTACGTTACGGACAGTAGACATATTTTTAAAAGATAATATTCTCACATGAGGGAATTTATTACGTCTTGATTACTTGTCAGGATTTAAACTTGGGAATAAAACATTTAATTCTATGAAAAGATGTCAGAGCTGTCAACGGAAGGACACATTTTCAAATTCTAGAGAATTGTCCAGTCCAGTTTCCCTGGCAAACTATAAGAGTCATTGATGTGTTAGCCCACATTAGCAAAAATTCATAAAGAAGATTCACTTAAAGTGCACCTGCTTGCAGATCCTGCCTGCCCCATGTGTTCCTCTGCGTTCTGAGCATAATCACAGCATTAAGCATTTACTGGAATGCCACTTCAAGCAATGCCTTCAAATAAAATTTCATGTGCTAAAGAGTGTGGAGTGGGCCAAACCAAAAAGAATGGCTCTCACCTTTAAGAAAGTTTTTAAAATTATTATTCTCAAAACGTGACCTGGGTTAGAGCCCAGTCATAGAGCACTTGCATAACGTGCATGGCTTCTGGGTTCAGTAGATACCCAGTGCTGGAAAAACCCTCCATGTACCCCTCCCACTCTTCTTCAAGCTCCTGGCCTCTTTAATTATTTTGCATGCATGTACATACATGCAAATACATATATGCACACTGTATATATGTATAATAATATATATTCCTAAATATAACCTGCTCAGTTTGCACAACGTTGCTGTAAGCATGTTGTCAGGGCTGACCTGACCATTTTGCACTGCACAACCCATTAACCCATTAAGGTGATTCTTCTCTGCTGTTTTACCACAGAAACAGAATGCTGACTAGGACAATGTTGCTGAATCCATTATTCTAGTTAAAAATCCGAGGCTAATATAAAATGCAGGCAGCATTCATTTAGTAAGTATTTATCTCACACCTACTGGCCAGTTTTGTTCCAGACTCAGTCGAGATAAAAGAACCACAGTGAAACATTGAGTGTTGGCCTGTTCGTAGTCATGGGAAGAGAGTGAGTTACTGGGAGGATGGAGGTCCATTATGGAGCAAGGACTAGCTAAGGGGAGTCCAGAGTAGGCACAAAGCCATAGAGATGGTATGCCAGACCTAGTTTTAGAATTTACAGAAGACAGGGAGCAAATAAGGGAGCAGGCTAAGAGGGTGACATGGAAGAGGGGAATCGATGCCGGAAATGAGAACAGTGTGCATTAGACATGCGTGTGTTTGGGAGGCAGTAATGAATGGTCTCCAGCTTACACCTTCCCCAGTCCATGGGGGCTCGTTAAAGTGTATTGTTGGGTTCAGCTCCTAGTTTCCTGTTCAGGTCTGGGGTATCAAGATCAGCAATTTGCAAAGATGAGTCTTGTAGTCCAGGACAGGGTGTAGTTGTATCACCAAGTTGGCCATTCCAAGAATAAAGAGCCGAGAGAAGTGGCAGAGGGGCTCGGCAGAGGACCTGAGCAGCCATGTTTGTACTTTCTCCAGTTAAATGGAAACAGCAAAAAGCAAGGAGGAAGTCTTAGGAGGAGCTCCTTAAGGAGTTGGCACTTTTTGGGCACTGAGGGTCAGTCTACAGCTGATTTGTATGTAAATACCCCTGAGTTCCAAACAGAGTAAAAGGGAGCAAGGTTAATAACGAAGCCAAGAGAAAGTGAGATGAAAAGCTGGCTGTATTGTGTCTTTTTAGCCCCCTGTCCCCACAGGAACACTTTATGATCAAAATACTCTGTTCAAATTCTGACATAGTCATTGTGAGAGCTGGTTGTATTTTGCATGATATGCAGTTGCAGCATTTAACCAAAACTTGGGAGCAAAGTGACTAACAGGATATAGTTATTAGGAATGTCAAGGCACTGCCACTCTCATTAATCATGCTAAAATAATTGGAGCCTATAAAAAAGACACAATGGCAAAGGTCCCTTCCATTTACAGAATTACTAGTCGGTAGAGGAAGCATGCTTTGCTATTCTGCATTGCTTTACAAACAAGGACACTCTCAATTATTCCAAAGCAGTCCTGAGTGTATAACAGATTCAGAAAGGCATTAAAACATACATTCACTCAAATGAATTGGTTGTGAATGTATTTTTTCTTTAAAAATGCTTTAAGAGATTTTCATATGTGAGGACTATAATAACTATATCTATATTATTTCCTCTCTTTTTCATCCCCCCCAGTTCCCCCTGTGTTACACTCCCTACCCTGCTCCCTTTTCAACTTTCAACTGGCCTCTTTTTTCCTTAATTTTATACATATAGTAATTACATATGTATAATGCATACACATCATATAATATATACATATATATGAATATAATATATACATGTGTATAATATGTGTATACATTATACATACACATGGATAAATATAGGTTGCTTGCTTTGCACATTTAGTATTGTTTATGTATGTATGTACATATGTATGTATGTATGTTTGAGTATGTGTTTAAAGCTGACAACTTGGTACTGGATACCCAGTTAGGAGCCTCATCGCGGGGGAAGATTGAGTCTCCCGTCTCAGTAGTCACTAAGTGCTTGTGGTCCTTTATCGGGAGTGTAGACTTGTGAGATTCCCCCATCCATGTTGGTTTTGTTCAGCATTGCTTTGGTAACCATATTATTGAGCATTCCTGGGTCCAGCTCCCTAACATAAGTTTTTTTTTAAATAACTGATGACTTAAGCCTCCTATTAAAGAATTTGGTGTGGTTTCCTCGAGACTGGGTCTCATGTGTGCCAGGTTGACCTCAAACTTACAACTTGGAAAGTCTGATCCTGCCTCTACTGCCAAGTGACTGAATTATAGGCAGGTTCCACCATAGCATACAGGGTTTGGCTTTATATGACCCCAGGACTATGCATTTTAGGTAAACACACTACTGACTGAGCAACACTTCCAGCCAATGAAGCCAAATTCTCATGATACTTTTTTTTTTTTATCATTTCTTTAAGTCCCATTTTACACTGATGAACTTGCACAAAGACCTCTCTGCCCCTCAAACACTGTAAGAGCAGGTCCGGTGCGTAAAGCACATTTTAAATTCACCTAATGTTTAAAGATGAAGACATCTCATCAAAGAGACCAAAAGAAAAGATTTGTTTTTCAAAAGAAAAGAGACAGTTGGCAAAATGGGAGAAGACCAGTGTAGAACCAACCTCAGTGTTAGCCGGAACAGCATTCTCAGGAGAGGAAAATACAAACATACCAAAGGCTATAAGCCAAATTCCTGAACGTGCTGATCATGGTGAGTTGCAAACACAATTTTAAAATCCTCAAAACTGAAAGCAAGAGCCCACTTCAAATAAGGCAGCATCCAAACAAGCTGCAAAACTCCATTTCCCTTTCCTCTTCCTTTTCACGTCTGCTTGGTTTCCTCTCGGCTTGCAAAAAGCCTGTCCACAGACAATGAGCTCCCCTATTGTTGGGAGAACCCTTCTTTATGCAGGCAGGTCTCATTTTACTGTTCTTGCTGACTTGGGCTGATTATATACCAGCCTGAGATACTGGCCCAGACCTCTGGTTTCCAATTAATTCTTTTGTCTCGTTTTCATTGCAACAGGATCTTACTATATAGTTCAGTCTGACCTCCAATTTACTATCCTCCTGCCTCAGCTTCCCATGTGAGTTCTGAGATTACAAACAGGCATCATCATTCTCAGACTAATTTTTAAAAAATGATTTCAGGGGCTGAGGAGATGACTCAGTGCTTATGAGCACGTATGATCTTTCAGAGGTCCTGAGTTCACGTTCTACCACCCACTTGGTGGCTCACAACTGTCTATAAACTGAGGTCCCATAAGATCTGGTGTCCAGAAAAATAAAATAAATAATTAATTACATAAATCATTTTTAAAAGACTTGAAAGCAACTTTAGTGGTTTATTTTACTCTATCCTATTCAATATATTATTCTATCTCCGTTTTGTTGAGACCATGTGGAATGTCTGTGAATCTTTTTGACTTTCAGGTTTGTTCTAAAGAGTAGACAGATATTTCTGCCCATATATTCACAAGGCTACTGTCTTAGTTAGGATTTTATTGCTGTGACCATGACCATGGCAACACTTACAAAGGACAACGTTTAATTGGGGCTGGCACAGTTTCAGAGGTTTAGTCCATTACCATCATGGTGGGAAGCATGGCAGCATGTAGGCAGACATGGTGCTGGGAAAGGAGCTGAGAGTTCTACATCTTGATCCACAGGCAGTAGAAGGGGACTGTATCCCACAGTGGGTGGAGCTGGAGCATAAGAAACCTCAAAGCTTGCCTCCACACTGGCCCACTTCCTCCAGGAAAGCCACATCTACTCCAACAAGGCCATAGTTCCTAATAGTGCCGTTCTCCGTGGGCCAAACATTCAAACACATGAGTCTGGATGGGGGCCATACCTGTTTACTCCACCATAGCTACCATGATACTTCTTTCTGTCTTGTTATCACCTTTGAAGAGCAAAGAACCAGGGTTTCTACAGGAAGCCATCTACACTGAAGCTTTTTCAGCAAGCCTTCAGACTTACCAAGTCTGGTTCTGTGGAAGTCTGTGGCTGTTCTTGCCTTTGATCTACTTTATAACTGTAAGCTGGGGAAATGCCATAGAATCTGATTTGGTATTTACCCAATTCAACCTGAGGCTCCATACATGCTAAACAAACCCTTTCCCCATCCAGCCGCATGCCTCATCTTACTTTGGAGACAGGCTCTCACTAAGTTGCTTTGGTTGACCTGGAAGTAAGTTCTGATCTTCCTGCCCCAGGGTCCGTAGCATTTAGGATTACATGTTTGTGCCACCGGGCCTGGTTAGCAATGCAGCAGCTATTTTCTATAGATTTACAAATAAACACTGACCAATGGAGGGACTCCTCTGCATCTCAATCCTCACTCTCAAAGGGGAGGAAAGAAGTGGAGAAAAAGGGAAAAACAGTCTTCCAGCTCTCATGGGACTACAAATGGCTTTTTTTTTTTTTGTTCTTTTTTTTCGGAGCTGGGGACCGAACCCAGGGCCTTGCACTTCCTAGGCAAGTGCTCTACCACTGAGCTAAATCCCCAACCCCTTACAAATGGCTTTTTAAAAATATATTTGGATAGACTACATCTTCCTGTTTCATTCATGAGATTAATAAAATAAGCAATATGTTGACACTCGGTCATTTTATATTTATATAAAATAAGTCTTTTACCTTTAAAAACAATTTCTAAAAGAAATTTTTCTCTCACTCTGATTTTTACTTATTTTTTTCTAGACAGAAACTTTCTATGTAGCCTTAGCCTTTCTGGAACTCTTTGTAGCCCAGGGTGACATCACCTGTGCCACTGAAGGGCTGAAATTAAGATTGTATTACTATGCTATGCTATTATTTTTAGATAATTTCAGTTTTTAGTGACGAAGACTAAGCAAATCTGTTTTTCCAATCATTGTGCTATTTTCTTCATACTACAATAGTCCATTTTAAAACAATAAATGTCTAATTGGGAAAAAATACCTTTAATTTTATTTCAAGTATGCTCTCAGATTGTCCTATGATGCAAAAAGTTTTAACACCACTAAGGAGACTGATGAAAAGCTGAGTGTGTGTGTGTGTGTGTGTGTGTGTGTGTGTGTGTGTGTGTGTGTGTACGTGCACGTGCCTGTTGATATGTTGGGGTTAAAAAGAAAAAAATGTATGTTGCAATATTCCCGATTCTAAGTTCATCTAAAGTACCAGAAAATTTGACTTAGATGAGAATATTTATCATGAAAAGACCATGAAAATTGCTGTTATCTTAAAACATTTTCTCCAAGTTTATTAAAGATGATTTAGCACTGTGTGTTCTAGTTTGTATTGTAAACAGGTTTAATATTTAATTACTTTGAGTACTACAAATAAAAAGTAAAAGCAGTATGGGGTGCTTGCCACAATAATTTCCTTAGATTTGTTCGTTTGACAGGCATAAAATGTGCTGTGTGTCACGCATCATGCTGAATGCTATTAATTTCAGATCCATCTCAACCAGGCCCATCAACTTGGAGTTAACACTAAACCCTGCTCTGAACTAAGTCACCTGAGGGACCTTGAGGAGAGCACCAAAATGGAGTGAACCCTCCTTGCTAATGTACTGGCGAGTACCTGTTGGTCAAATTCTGCTAAGTGTTGTCAGATGTGTGTTTGTAACAACAATAAGACTATATAAATGTGCATGTATGTTTGTATGTGTTTGAGAGAGAAAGAGGGAGAAAGACAGGGAGATAGAGACAGAGATGGAGGGACAGAGACTCTTGCCCATTATTTGGCTTTCCTTTATCTTTAGGCCCAGATGAGAACACTTTCCTAAGTGAAGAAATTTAATCATCATGCCAAATTGGAAACATGCCCATTTTAGAAACATATAGAGGTCTTAGAGAGTTCTTTAACCTATTTTGAAGTCAAGCTATTATTATTAGTGACAACCAGATATTTTCCATATAGCTTAATTTCACAATTATAATGATTCTACATTATACACAAACCAATTTATAAATGATGAAGTAAGAGCTGAGAATGTTAGACCATCGTCTGGATACCTGTTAATAAGGAGTGAGTCAGAATTTAAACTGGAAGGGTTAAGGTTCAGGGGAGACTACTTGGGAGCACAGGGGTGGACATGCCTCTGAACTGAGACCACAGTGCAGTCTTAGAGGCAGTTTCATAGACTCTTGGGGCCTTGGGAATGGGAACAGAAGGGAGAGTGAGGAGAGACAAGCAGAATGTGATAGAAGAGTCCCAGTGTGTGTCAGGTATGGTGAGGCAGAGGCAGGGGGTATCTTTGAGTTCTATGCCATTCATGGCTGCCTTGTGAGACTCTGTCTTAATACAAACAAACAAACAAGAACGACACAAGTAAAATGGGCAAAGAGCACACAGAACGCCAGGTTAAGTTTAGCTGGAAACATTTGGAAGGTTAAAGAAAGGGACTGTGTGGTTGAGAGTCTTGTGGTTTACTGATTTTCAATGTTTTACTGTGTTTCTATGTTTGTCTGAGTGAGAGAGGGATTCCCGCAACTTACTGTGCACCCTACTCAATCTTTCCGCCTTAACCTCCAAACTGTCAGCACTACAGGGCTAAGCCAAGAAAGGTTTGGTGTTTTATATTTTGGGTTTTAAAACATAGGTTTTGTGCTGGCAGTGGTGCTCGTGTCATTGGTCAGCGCCTAGAAGGCAGAGGCCCAGGAGGAGCTCCTTGACTTTGACCAGCCTACTCTACACAGTGAGTTCCAAGACAGCTAGGGCTTTACAGAGAGACCCTGGCTCAAAAATGTTTTGTTTTTAATAGAAATGATGAGAATGTACTCAAATCCTCATGGGACAGGTCAAATGGCTCGGCTAAGTGGATGAGCAAGGATGGGGTTGAAGCATGGAGCACCAGCAGAGAGAGGCTTTGGGCTTTGACCAGAAGAAGAACCTACCTGGCAACCAATGCAGGCCAGAGGCTGGTAGCTCTCACATAGTAGCGCCCAAAGAAGGTCCTTCCACTGTTTTCAGGAGTACTAGGACAGTTGTATCTATGGAGGAACAAGCTAGGCAAGAGGCTTGGTATTGTTCTTCTGTGTTCTTTATCACAGATTATCTTGAGCACACAGACCAATAGCTGGCCATGCTATTTAACATGAGATATCTGAAGGGTTTACATATTCTCCATTACAAAGGGACCACATCATAAAATAGGGAGACCACATCAGAAAAGCCTATTTCTACTTTATGAATAAGTGTTTAATTTCTAAGTCAAGAAGCCATAGAGAAGTCTTCAAAATAAAAGGGGCTTCACTTAGGAAAGTGCTCTCATCCGGGCCTAAAGACAAAGGAAAGTGAAATTATGTCTTCTGGTATTTTTCAATAGCTGACATTAACACAGGTGAGTTACGTTACAGAAATCTGTTCGATCAGAAGCACAGGAAACAACGTCAGCTATAAAACAGCTTTGAACTAGCACCAAGAAACCTTTTAAACTCGTTTCCTGTAGTCACTAGAAAAAGAGTTAGCCTGGCTTTAAAAACAGCAAGGAGCAGGAAGAGAAACCAGAGAGGTTGATTATGGTGAGTCTGCTTCTCTGTTAGGGTTGGTATGCCAGGCTGCCAAGGGATGAAAATTTGAGCTGGAAAGAAGAAATGTCAGACAATGGACAGGGCACCAGAAGACAAGCTCATGAATGTATGTGTGTGCTTGTATGTAAATGAAATGTGTACCGTGTAATGAGTGGACACAGTGATGAGAGTTCTTCTGTGCTATGTAATAAAATGGGCTTTTCAATGGTACTGAACATCACAAACGAGGAAGCAATGTCTGCTGTATAATAGAGGTTGATATTCCAAGAGTCTTATTTAATAAAGGCTGGCCTCATTTTCTTTGAAGCATGGGAAACATATACAAAACCACCACACACTAGAAGTAATGACTTCCACATAGAGTTTTGCAACAAGACATAAAAATGAAGGTGTGGCTCTTACCAAATAAGCTTCAGATTAAATGAAAGAAGAGGAAACTGGGTGTGGTGCATGTCTGAAGACTTAGCACTTAGTAGACACAGGCATCAGGATCACATGTCAAATGAACAAGCAAATAACAGGAAATAGAAGGGGGAAAGAGGGCTGAAGAAATGACTTAGCTGTTAAGGAGGCAAACCGCTCTTGTAGAGGATCAAGTCAGTTTCACAGGACCTATGTGGAATGGCTCCCAACCGGCTGCAACTCCAGGTCCAGGGGATCTGGCCCATCTGACCTGTTTAAAGACCTGCACTCACATGTACACATCCACACAGAGACATATTCTCATATATATAATTAAAATATAAAATTAAATTGGGAAATTAACCACAAAAACAAAGAAAGGAGGAGAGAGAAAGGGGAGGGAGAGGAATAAAAGTCTTACTAAAGACGTCACACTGGAGATTCGCTGTTCCAGATGTAATCTATACTTCACCATCCTCAGTGCTTGCCTGCTCTCTGGCAATCGCAACAGATCCAGGCTTGAACTCTCTTTTTGCACAGTATGAAATTCAAAATATTTCCACTTTTTGACAATGACTTTATTAAATTCAAATCTGATTTTTTGCCTGCTTTATTAGTGAGTGTCTTAGTTAGGGTTTTACTGTTGTGAAAAGGCACCATGACCAAGATAGCTCTTGTAAGGACAACATTTAATTGGGACTTGCTTATAGGTTCAGAGGTTCATCTATTATCATCAAGGTGGGAGCATGGCAGCATCCAGGCAAGCATGGTACAGGAGTAGCTGTGAGTTCTATATCTTCTATTGAAGGCTGCTAACAGAATACTCACTTTCAGGCTGCTAGGAAGAAGGTCTTAAAGTCCACACCCACTGTGACACACCTACTCCAACAGGGCCACACCTTCTAATAGAGCTACTCTCTGGACCCAGCATATACAAACCACCACAATGGGGTTAAACACACACACACACACACACACACACACACACACACACACACACACACACACACACATTTCATGAAGCCTTTTGATGGATAGATAATCTTATCAACTTAACTGAATCAGATTTGTAAATTAAGAGATAAACCTTTCATCTCACCCTTGGGGAAATTTTCGATCAGACTATCTGAAGAGGAGAGACCCATCCTAAACCTGGGCAGCTCAGATAAAAGAAAAAATAAGAAAAGGAGAGAGGGTTGCTTTAGGACTATTGTCTTCATGTGGCTTTGACGAGTTAATCCACACCTCTGCTGCTGCTGCAGCTGCCTTATTTGCTGATATCAAAACCAGGAACCTTCAGGCTTCGAGTGTGGACTGCAAACCAGTGGTTTTCGAGGAAGCCTCCAACCCTCCAGTACCAGACTGAGACTGCTGACATGGCCTCCTGAGAGAGCCAGAATGCAGATAGCCATAGTCGGACTGCTCAGGACAGTATTGTGTGAGCCAACCTAAGAAGACCTCTTCTCACATAGGTACATTCTACTTTTTCCTCTCAAGTATGCCATGCAGTGTGGAAATACAAAACCTTTTCATTCCTGGAGAATGATCCGTTTCTGAGCTTGTTATTTCATTGAAGTAAAAGAAAAGAAAAAATTCACACCAGCTTGTGGATTCCTGATTGTGTATACCCAAGATGTCGGTGCACTGTGGTCCTGTGGGCTAGACTTCCTCTTGTCTCCAAAGCTGTTTCCATTGAGTCTAACAGTCCTGTTTGAAAATCCGTCTGCCACTCTACTTTCCCTACATGGTGCTTTACCTCCATCGCTCAGTCTACCGTGATTTCCTTCTCCTACATGCATCTCCAAGCACGAGTGCCTGCTCTCCATGCTCTCATTTTCTGGCTTCCCTCTCTTCACTCTTCCTGTTCAGAAGGAAAGGGATTCCTCCACAGCCCTCATAAAGGACAAGCTACCCTTTTCATTTTGTGGTTTTTGACTTTGAGGAGCAGCCCACCTCACACGACCTATACCCGATTAATCAAGGCATTTCCTAAAGCTCTTCCCCCAAAGCTTTCTAGGACCCATTGCTAAGGAAATGAATTCAATAGCTAAATAATGCCAGCATTTCAAAGAGCTGAAAACAATATAATTATATTATAATATAGATATTAAAACTAAAGTCCTTCACAGAGTGGAGGGTGCAAGAGGACTAATGTGTTTTAGGAATTTCCTGATTAGAATGGGAGAATTCTATATGCCACACACGTAGATAATCTCCTGCCACTGGGCAGCCAACATTTGTGTTCACCAGCTTGGAACGCTCCTCAGCCTATCAGAGGATCTTCAAAGACAGACAGCAGCTAGCACTGCTCGTTCATACTGTAGGAGGCGTTATGAATAGGGCTGATCCTCCAATTGGAAGTGAACCCTTCATACTTTTCAGTCTCATTTGGCCCAGCTCCCAGCACTCAAGGCACTTGCTTCACTACATGTCTCCACTTGGCTCACGACCTAGAAGCCAGACAAGGGTCTCCCTTCCCCACCTGAATGGCCTCTAGCTCGTCAGTGTGTTGAATGTTTTCTCTCCCAATCCTTAGGCTTCCTAATGCTGTTCTTAATTCCCACAAATACCTGTCCTTTTCCTTTCTAGACATGTTTAGACTCTTATTCTCCTATCCTTGAATATATACGACCCGTCTTCAATGGATCATTGCATGACTCTTGTAGTCTTAGGGTCCAGGGATATTTTTATGTGTTGGTTCCTTTATATTTTCCTTCTAAACAAAGAACCTACCTTCATCTTCTCAACTAATTTTGATTTCTCCAATTTTTCATTTTTAAAAATTTATTTTGAGAAAGATTTTTCTCTCTTCACTATCACTCCTCATATCTTTCAGTCAGAGAATGGCTTAGGGTTGTTCATTTTTCCCTACCAACGTGTGTGTTCCAGGGTTTGAACTAAGGCTGTCGGGCTTGGCAGCCAGCCTCCTTATACCTTCTGAGCCCCCTTGGAGCTTTTCCTGTATAATTAGTACCTAATAGCCTGTTCTCTGTTTCCATGGCTCAATGTCTATATCATTCTGTTCTTGTTTTCTGAGGGGAATAATCTGTCCTATGTCTGTAAAAATATTGCTTTTTTTTTTTCTAAAGAAAGGGTCTCATGTAGCCCAGGCTAGCCAGAAACTCATTAACTAGGTGAGGAGGACTTTGCATTCCAATCCTCCTGCCTCCACCTTCCCAGAGCTTAGGAATAGAAGTGCGTGGACTAAGCCCAGGGCTCTGTGCATGTTAGGCAACTATATCACTAATCTCTCTTACAATAAATTTTGGAATTTCTTTATCCTTTTTGTGCTTTTTCTTAATGTTACCTATGTAGCACAAATGAGGTTAGATACATTACTGTTTGGTAAAAATCCAACCTTTCCTATCTGCTGCTGTGTGAGGCTGAGATATCACCAGTTGATGTTGGAGAAGATGCCAAGACCTGCTTTGTCAGTTCTGCATCCTGCCTCTGTGCTGGTGGTGCTGGGTACCACTAACATGCAGCTTAGTGCAGGCAGAAGGAAATCCGAAACAGTGGTCCACAGTCCATGTCTTCCCTTGCCAGACCAGAAGGGGAGACAGAGGAGTCTGGGATGAACGCTGTGCTTCTAGGCCTCCTCTCAGGTCCATGCTTTCCCTCAGGGCATCCACACGCTGGGCAGGAAGGGGACAGGCAGATAGGACAGGAAGGATAGGCTGAATGAAGTCTGATTGTGAGTGAATGCTGAGACAGTTCTGGATAGGGTGGAGGAGAGAGCCTTCCTGGGGAATTGTAGGCACAGTTCTTTAAGAAGAAAGCCTGTCCCTGGGCAATCATTAATTAAACAGCTTTCTGAGATGATCCTTGTTCATACTGGTTTATTTGATGGTGGATGTAAAGCCATATGCTCTCTTTGGGGTGAACCAGGGATTAAATACCTTTTGCAAGGAAGAGTACCCAGGAGGGGGATTTTACTGACTGAAGGCTTGGTACTATCTAGTCACCTCATTAGCATAGTGAACAACTCTGAGTTTACACTATGTGACCCAGTGCCTGTGGTCCTCAGTGGGGTGTCATGGCTGCCTGTTCCAGAGCAGGTAGAAGCAGGTAGGAAAAGGCACCACTCTTGTCATTCTCAATTCTGAGATTCCTAGGGTTTGAACTCACTCCATCTTCCAATTTCTTATGTCTGTCTGGTAACAAGATCCACATGCCCTACCTGTTTCATAGACAATTTTTCTTTTCTTTCCTTTCCTTTTCTTTTCTTTTTAGCTGCATTATACTTTTATTTATTCTTCTCTCATAAAATACATCCTGACCACAGTTTTCCCTCTCTCTACTCCTCCCACACGCCCCCTCCCCCCTCTCTTGCAGATCCACTCCTGCTCTATTTCTCTTTAGAAAAGATTAGGCATCCCAGAAATAACAATCCAACACAGCAAAGAAGAATAAGACTGGGCACAAATCCTCATATCAAGGCTAGACAAGGCTACGCAGTGGTAGGAAAAGGGTCCCAAGAGCAGGTCAAAACAAACAGAACAAAACAAAACAAGCAGAAGTACCTCCACTCTCACTATTAGGAGTCCCCCAAGAACAACAAGCTACACCAACATGGCAATATGCAAGGACCTAACACAGATCCATGAAGAGTTCATGATTGTCACTTGTCTGTGTGAGCCTCTCTGCACCCTGTTTAGTTGATTCCGAGGGCCATGTTCTTCTGGTATCCTCAACCCCTCTGACTCCTACAATCCTTTCTTCCTGCTCTTCCTCAGGGTCCATATCCCTACTGTTGGGCATTTTAGCTAAGTTCACCAGCATTGATTCCTGGGAGCCTCCCCCATCTCTACAACTTCCTAGATATTACCCCACCCCAAACCCCAACCCCAACTCCCAACCCTGGCAGCTGTATATTTCCATTGATTCTCCTGGCCCTCTGGGCCTCTCTCCTGTCTCTCCCCATACCTGATACTGTCCCCCTATTCCTCTCCCCTTCCACTCTCCAATCCATGTTCTCCTTCCATCTACCTGCATGACTATTTCACTCCCCCTTCGAAGTAGGATTCAAGCATCCTTACTTGGGCCTTCCTTCTTATGTATCTAATTAGGGTCTGTGGGGTATATCATCGGTATTCTGTACCTTTTGGCTAATATTCACTTATCAGTGAGTATATTCCATGGATGTCCTTTTGGGTCTGGGTTATATCACCCAAGATGATATTTTAGATATCAGCACTCTGTCTGCTGTAGAGTTGGTGAACATCTTTCCCCATTCTGTAGGCGAATATTTTGTCTTTTTGACGATGTTCATTGCCTTACTGAAGCTTTTCAGTTTCATAAGTTCCCATTTATTAATTTTTGATCTTAGTGCCTGAGCTGTTAGTGTTCTATTGAGGAAGTTGTCTTCTGTCCCAATATGTTCAAGGCTATTTTGCACTTTCTGTTCTCTCAGGTTAAATCTTTCTGATTTTATGCAAAGTCTTTGATCTACTCAAGTTTTCTACAGGGTTATAGATGTGGGCGTTTGCATTCGTCTACATGCTGACATCCATTTAGACCAGCACCATCTGATAAAGATGCCTTCTTTTCCACTGTGTATTTCTGGCTTCTTCATAAAAAATCAGATGTCCATAAGTGTGTGGATTTACTTCTGGGTCTTTGATTTAATTTCATTGATCAACCTGTCTGTTTTTATGCTAATACAATGCAGTTTTTGTTTACTCTGTAGTATAAACAGTAGCTTAAACTGAAGGACGGTGACACTTCTGCAAATTCATTTGTTGTACAGTATTGATTTAGCTATCCTAAGCTTTTTTTTTCATATGAAATTGAGTATTTTTCTTTCAACGTCCATAAAAATTGTATTGGAATTTTGATGAAGATTCCATTGAATCTGTAGATGGCTTTTTATAAAATGGTCATTTTTGTCATATTAATTCTTAATCTTCAAGCATGGAAAATCTTTCCATCCTCTGTTATCTTCTTTTATTTCTTTCTTAAAAGACTTGAGGTTTTTGTCATACAGGCCGTTCACTTGCTTGGTTAGAGTTACACCAAGGTATTTTATATTATTTGTGAAGGCTATTGCTAAGGGTGTTGTTTTCCTGATTTCTTTTTCAGTTCATTTGTTATTTGTATACAGGAAGACTACTGATTTTTATTTTTTTAGTTAATCTTGTGTCTAGTCACTTCACTGAAAGTGTTTAATCAGCTGTAGGAGTTCTGTGGTAGAATCTTTTGAGGTTACTTATCTATACTATATTATCTGTAGTGATACTTTGACTTCTTCCTTTTCTTTGTATCCTCCTTTAGTTGTCTTACTGTTCTAGCTAAGACTTCAAGTACTAATATTAAATAGGTATAGTGAGAGTGGACAACATTGTCTTTTTTTATTTGTGGAATTATTTTGAGATTCTTCCTTTAAAATTAATGTTGGCTATGGTCTTGCTGTATATTGACATTATGTTTAGGCATAATCTCTCCAAGACCATAAAGGGTGTTGGATTTTGTCAAAGGATTTTTTTTTGGCATCTATTGAGATCATATGGTTTCATATTTCAATTTTTTACATGATAGATTATATTTATCAGTTTACATACATTGAACCATCCCTGCACACCCGTGGTGAATTCTACTAGATTGTTGTGGATGATCTTTTTGATGTTTTCAGGATTGTGTTTACAAGTATTTTGTTAAGTATTTTTGCATTTATATTCATAGGGAATTGAGTGGTATTTCTCTCTCTCTCTCTCTCTCTCTCTCTCTCTCTCTCTCTTTTTTTTGGTTGTTGTTGAATCTTTGTGTGGTTTGGGTATCAGGGCAAAATGAGGCTTCATAAAATGAAATTTGCAATTTTTCCTTCTGTTTCTATTTTTGTGTAACAATTTGAAATGTATTGACATTAGCTCTTCTTTGAATGTCTGGTAGAATTCTGTGCTGAAACCATCCTGCCCTAGGCTTTGTTTCTTTGTTTGTGAGACTTTTAATGACTTCTTCTATTCCCTTAGGTGTTAGAGGTCTATTTAAGTTGCCTTTTTGATTTTTGACTTTGCATTGAAAAGTTCTGTCTATTGAGAAAGTATGCATTTCTCTTCAATTTTCAATTTTGTGAAATGCAGGATTTTAAAGTATAACCTAATGATTCTTTGGATTCCCAGAATTTTGTCCCCCTTTCATTCCCGGTTTTGTTAACTTGGATCATCTCTCTCTCCTTGTACTTAGTTAGGATAAAGGGTTGTTTATCTTGTTGATTTCCCCAAAGAAGCAACTCTCTGATTCATTAATTCTTTGTATTGTTCTCTCCCTCCCTCCCTCCTTTCCCCCTCTCTCTCCTTTATTGTTTTCTGCCCTGAGGTTTACTATTTCCTGCAGTCTATTCCTCCTGGGCATATTTCCTTCTTTGTGGTTCTAGAGCTTTCAGTGTGCTGTTAAATTGTTAGTATGGGATCCTTTAATTTCTTTACGAAGACACTTAGAGCTGTGAACTTTCACCACCACTTTCATTGAGTCTCATAAATTTATGTATGTTGTACATTCATTTTCACTGAATTCTAGGAAATCTTTGACTTTTTTATTATTTCTGCCTTGACCCAGTAGTCAATTATTTGAGAGTTGTCGTTCCACAAGTTTGTAGGCTTTCTGCTATTTCTGTTGTTGTTAAAATTCAGCTTTAATCTGTGATTGTCTGATAGACTATAAGGGGTTATTTCAATTTTTGTCTATCTTTTGAGACTTGCTTTAAGTCCAAGATTGTGGTCAATTTTGAAGGAAGTTCTGTGAGGTGCTGAGAAGAAAGTACATTTCTTCATGTTTGGGTGAAATATTCTATAGATAGTTATCTCTTATGTCCAGTTGGTTCATAATATCTGTTAGCTCCAATATTTCTGTTTTGTTTTGGTGAGAGTAGGATAGTAGAGTTTCCCATTATTGATGTGAAAGGGTCAGTGTGTGTTTTAAGCTTTAGTGATTTTTTTAAACAAATGTGGGTGACCTTACTAGGGGCAAAATTGTTAAAAATGACGCCTTGTGGTCATCCTACGGATTTATCCTTTGATGATTATGTAGTGTTCTTCCTCCATCTCTTTTCATTTTAGTATGAAGTCCACAGCAGCTTTCTTCTTAGGTCTATTTGCTTAGAAAATCTTTTTCCAATCCCTTTCTAGAGTAATGTGTACCTCTGACACTGAGTTGTGTTTCTTGTATACAATAGGAGGGATACTGTTTTTCACCCACTCTGTTAGTCTATGTCTTTTTATTGAAATTGAGTCCATTGATGATGAGAAATATTAATAATGAATGATTGTTGTTCAATGAATGTTTTGTTGGTGATGGTGTTGGTGGTGGTGGTGGTAGTGGTGGTGGTGGTGGTGGTGGTAGTGGTGGTGGTGATGGTGATGGTGTGCGTGTGTATGTGTGTGTTTACCTTCTGATTTTGCTGCTGTGAGATTATTTCCTGTGTTTTGCTTTCATTGGTTCGAGTTGTTTTTTTTTTCAAGTACCTTCTGTAAAGCTAGATTTGTAGATAGATATTGTTTTAATTTGATTTATCATGAAAGATATTCTGTCTTTATCTGTAATGATTAAAAGTGCTTCTGGGTATAGTAGTCTGGACTGGCATCTGTGGTCTCTTAGAGTCTGCAGGGCATCTGTACAGAGCCTTCTTCTTTTTTAGTCTCCATTGAGAAGCTGGGTGTAATGCTAATAATTCTACCGTTATTATGTTCCTTGTTTTCCTTTGCAGTTTTTTGAACTGATATTCTTCTTCTATTCCTATTATTCTTATTTTTTGGTCTTTTTGTAGTGTCCCAGGACTTCAGTATGTTTTGTTGATTCATGAAATATGAAAAAGGTGCCCACGTGAGCACTGGCTATGTTCTAGTAACTCAGTTTTCCCAGCCCAAGGTCTCCATTGGTCTCCATGCACCGACTGCCCAACTCATGCCTCTCTTACTACAGATTCTGCTCTAATTCCTAGACATCTGGCCCCTGTGGTTAGCTGTCAAAAATGTCAGTAACCTGGTAAAATCAAAACTCTAGAAGCTTGTAATTTATCAGTTAGATTTATATCTGCTCATTGAGGATCTCTATTGTGCTTATATAGTTTGTTTTACAGTCTTGTGCATCAGCTGTGTTGGAATACACAGAGCTTGTTGTAGTAGGATAGCTGGGCTCTGATGTAGACATATTGCCCTAGTAGTTGTTGATTGGGTCCTTATGCTGGCATCTAGGCATCTGCATTTGGGGTGATTATAGGTCTAGGTGCCGATTTCTGAGTTTGTCTTTGTTAGATTGATGTTTTTTCTCCATTGGTTTCTGTTTCCTCTCTGATCTTCGGGTCTCTGTGGTTGAACAAAGGTTACCCTCCTAATTTTGGAGCTGGACTTCTGTTAAGTGGGGTCTCTGCCTCACTGTGGACTGGGACATGGTGAAGAGGAAGGGAAGGAATGTTGAGGATAATGGAGAGATGCAAAAGTAGTGAAGGCAGTCTGAAAACAGGTAGCTTCCCTGTTCTGCCTCTCACAGACAAAACTTCAACCAGTGATTCAAGGGTCCCCAAATTCTCCATGTCTTATGCCTCCTAAGTCTTGGAGCTGCACATTATATTTGCTGTTGTCCACTTGCCTCTTAACTCCACTGTACTCACTTTTGCCTTTCCCAGACTGCTACAGTTATCCTTGCTCCTTCATTTTTCATCGTCCAAAAGCTTGTTGAAACCTCTCACTTGCTATTGAGTTCCATTCAGTTCTGTGGCTGCTGTGTTCAAATCACTAAAAAAAATTTTCTTAGATTCCTTATTTTTATGTTTATTAGTGTTTTGCTTGCATATATACACATGTCCCACACATGTGTGTGGTGTCTGAGAATATGCCCAAGGAGATCTGAAGTGTATGTAAGATTCCTTGGAACTGGAGTTCTGAATGGCTATTAAACACTATATGGATGCTGGAAATTAAACCCAGGTCTTTTGGAAGAGCTGCCAGTGTTCTGAGCCACTGAACCATCTCTTTCTGGCCTCTCCAGTCACTTTTAAAATGATATGGAATTGCTCAGTGTAATCACATCATCAGTGCTCATCAGAAATGCAATTCTCTTTAATCCTTATAATTTAGCTTCTATTGTTACCACTACAGAGAAATTATCCACCTCAAGATCACACCAAATTCCTCTTGCTAAATAAATAGGCAATGGCTTTGACCCCATCCTTGGGTGTTTAGAAGGGAACCATTTAATCAGCCAATCTTCTTTGAAACTTTTCTAAGATTGGCTGACAGCACACTCCTTTATGCTTCATCTCACTTCATTTGATCACTGGTTGTCTTTGCTAGATGCTGCTCTTTGATCATCTCCTGAATGTTTGAATTCAAGAATTTGTACTTGAAGTCCCATCATGTATTTTCCTACATTATCTCCTACAGAAGTCTTATGGAAATCTTTTACTCCCAGGAGTAAAAGATTACTATCTAATTACATTACTATCTAATGGCCTTCAGTCACCTCAGGCCTCCCTCCTGGGTTGCAGCTCTTTAAAAGACACAATAACCACTTAACTACTAACTATTGTGTACTTACTCTATATCACACACTGTCCTAAAGTTTTAAATTCTTTTAGTTAATGCTAGAAATACGTTGATTTTGACAGCAATAATAATGTAGATGGAATATATACATATATATATATACATACATACATATATATATATATATATATATATATGTAATCTTTCCAGAGAAAGTTAAGAGTTTTTACTCTTCTTTCAGAGAACCTGGGTTCAATTGCCAACACCCACATGATGGCTCATAAATATTTGAAAATCTAGTTCCTGGTGTTCCAAAGTCCTCTTCTCAACTCAGTGGGCATGTATAAAACTATTTTTAAGAAGTCTTAGTTACTCTTCTTTCTGTCTTTAACCATAACTCTCATCCATTTGTGCTACTGCCATAGTTTTCTTTTATGACAGTAGATTCATTGACTTCTTCTCCTATTCTCTTTCTTTAAAAACTGTGCCAGGAAAGAGTGGCACCTCAGTAGCTTCTGAGGTTGGTACTGCACTATAACCACAATTGCTCTAGCGATGCCCTACATTACTTAATTCATATTCTGTAGGACTATTAGAATGATTTTTAAAACTCTAAATTACATCATACTCCATCTTCTCACATTTTATAGTTGCTTGGAATGAAACTCCAAACACATACTTTGACCTGGAGTCTGAGTCCCAGCCTGATTTAGAACTTTCTAGTGCAACTCTCCTATCATCACATGTGTTCCTTAAATAAACCAACTCCTCTTTACGCTGATTTTTATTTCCCTGACAAGTGAATCTAAATGCTAATTAACTCACAAATTTGCTTTTCTATGAGGAAAAAGAAATCTCTTTGTCCCCTGTTAGTCTTTTCCAAAATCTAGAATCATCTTAAACCATGATGAAACAGGGCTGTTCTAGCTTCCTTTCTGTTGGTATGAAACAGCAATCTGACCAAAAACAACTTAGGGAAAGAAAAGGTTTCCTTGGCTTATGCTTCCAGATCCCAGTTCATCATTGTCTAAGCCTTGGCAGGAACTTGAAGAAGAGCATGAACCAATGTTTACTTGCTGGCTTACTATTTGGATGATCACTTTCTCATGGTCAGCTATCTTTCTTATAAAGACCAATGGGGGACCATTAAAGGTAGCATGGTCCCAGGTTTAGCTAAGGCTAGAAGCCCTGGAAATTCTGAGGGGACATTAGGAGCTTCAACACTCCCAGACTCCAGGCCCCTGTCATAGCTGCAGGTCCCATAGATTTGTGGTCATCAGTCCCATAAGGGCAACACCCCTAGCCCCTCCACATGTAGAGGATGTGACCTGTGGTCACATAGGCTCAAGACAGAGATCTCCATTTTAATGAGGCACATAGAGGCCTAGAGGGCCTTCCCAGGCATTCCTCCCAACAAAAGGTATTTAATCTCAGGTCAACCATGAGAAGTGAGGTATAGTTTTACAATACATTACAATAAATGCCTTAAAACCATGGACTGCCTCTTTTCATCAGGATCTGCCATGGGGAGCCATGGAGAAGGCCTTCATCTAGTCTCTCATAAAAGGCCTCTCTGCACTCCCAGCCATGACTATCATCAAGCTCAAGCCTGCCAAGGACCTCTCCCCCACCAACCATGGGACCAGTTGGAGCACCCCTCTTCCCCCCCCCAGCCCCAGGTCTGATCCAGCCTGTGGGCCCACACTCTGCTCTTACCTCTTCCACAACTTCCAGTGGCCCCCCTGTCCAAAAGCTTGGGAATCAGAAGGCTCTGACCTTGTCACAGGCCCAGAGACTTCCAAACCAGCTCTGGATGCCCTGCACCTCAGAGTGTACTCCCCCTGCCCGCACCAGCTATGTCTCAAGATTTCCCTACAGTCCAACACCTGCCTGGTGAGAATGTGGTGTAAGCATGGTCAAATTTCCCTCACCCCACCATCCCGATCAACTGTACCCTGTGGCAGAGCGTACACAAGACCCATAACCCTACAGGCCAGCCCACCTGCCTAGGAATGGTGTTGCCGATAACAAGCTGGTCCCTTCCACATCAATAATCATCTGGCAACACCCCAGTTGAGACTCCCTCAGAAGACTCTAGGTTGTGTCAAATTCATAATTAAGGCTAACTAGAACAGAGACAAAGACTTCAACAGAAGTTGGTTAATCCAGTATGAATGATTCATTTTGGGACTGGCATTTCAGGATTCTCTATAAAAGTAGATGTGTGTGCACACAGTATACACACAAAAAGAGACTCATTCCAAAGAATTGACTCTTATAATTATGGAAGCTGAAAAGTTCCATGAACCACAGTTGGAGAGTGGAAGATCCAGAAGAATGATAAGTTGTTTCCAGTCTTCTTTGTTCAAAACCCAAAAAGAACTCTTACTTAAATTCTAGCTCAAAGGCAGGCAAAGATTGACATCTCACTTCAAGTAGTTAGGCAGGAGGCACAGGGCTTTGCAGCAGGATACACTGTTCTTCTGTTTGTGTCTTGGGAAGGACCACATACTTTCCTTAGATCCCAATGCAAAGGTTTATCTCATCTAAAACCAGCCTCACTGAAACACTGGAATAAAACCTGATTAACAGCTATGTACCTCACAGTTCAGCCAGACTGACAAAGCTGACCGTCATAGCTTGCTAATTAAAAATTGTCAGTTTAATTAGATAATCATGAAATGGAGATCTTGAACTTCTCATTTTACTAAAATGCATTTTTATTTATCAATCTGCTGATATAAACTCCCAGCTCTTTCTTTGAGGGTGAAGTGGTGAATGAAGTTCCAGCAGGTCTTACAAAGCTGCAACCACAATTCATCTTCAACATTTCCCAGGCCCTGCTTCCTGAGTGTGAAAGAACTCAGACACAACTATGAGATAACTAAGAGCAAATTTTTCTAGCCTTTTAATGTTCCCAATTCTTTTGTATGTTGTTTGGATATTCTGTTTTAAAGGCAATTTGCTGTTCTGAAGATTTTAGTTTTCGCAGTGACAGTATTTTTTTAATCTTGTCATCCCTATTACTTGGTAAAGTGCAGGTGTCGCACTCTTGCAAGGACAAAGTGTCGAATTAAATGCAATTGAGCCCAGGGTGTCATACAGCTCAGCTGGTAGAATCCATTGTGGTGCCCATGCAGAACAGGAAACTGTCACAATGCAGAGAAAGTTCAGTTTCCACTGGATCAAAGAATGAGCCTCACAGGAATGTTGATTAATCAGGAGTCGGTACAAAGAGCACTGCTTAGAAAGCCACTCCTAAAACAACTGTGCTATCAGACATTAAGCATTAATATCTGTCTACCTCAAATTAATTCAAGAGTCCCAAAGGACATGTATGACCATGGACATCAAGATAAACAAAGCTAGGAAGAGGAGCCATTTCTGGGATTTTCTAGAATCCCTTCATATTTGTTACCTCCTATTCTCATGATTGCAAATAAATTATAGAATTTAGTTCTCTCGCTTCAGTCTCTCTGAGATATGCTTGTGGAAGCCCTTGAGTTAAATCCTGTGTTGCTTTATCACAGCATCTTGGTTTTAATCTAAGTCTTTTTTGAAAGATTAAAATACCCTTGTAGTCTACCTAGATAAGCAGCTTCAACCTATGTGTCAAAACCTCTGCCTGAAACAACTGACTCTTTTACTGGGGTTGCATGTCAAATATTCTGCACATCAGATATTTACACTACAGTTCACAACAGTAGTGCAATTACAGTTATAAAGGGCAACAAAGATAATTGTATGCTTAGAAGTCACCACAACAAGAGGAACTGTATTAAAGGGTTGAAGCATTAGGAAGGTTGAGAACCACTGCTCTACATGAAGAAAATAACCGGTGCTGCACAGCAAGAGTAAGTCAGCAAAGTGTAGCCTTCAGTCAACAGCAGCACACCAGGAACGTGGCAATTGTCACTCTCTGTAATGATAAATTGATAGAATGCAATTTAGTTAGCATTGTTGTGTAACGAGAGTTTTACACAACAATAAAGGAGTTTTATTACTTCTGTTAATTACTTTTATAACATATTTGTAAATGTATGTGACAAAAGACTGAAAAGTTAGTTTCCATAGAGGTAAATTTAAAAAGCCAATAGCTCTGATTCTCAAGCCATTAGAGATTTTATTAAAATCCCTGGTGTCTACTACAGTGGCACCAGTAACTTGTCATATTCTTTTCAGGTCATAGTCCCCAGAGACCATTTACAAGAGGTTCATCCCATCTCAATGAAAGCAAGCAGTTAGTGACATTCTTGTTTCACTAAACCCTTAAAAATGGCACCAGAATATGTCATTTATAAGGTAAATCTGTTTATTTGCCATGATGATAATGTACAAGACGCTGACTATGAATTAGTAGCATCTTGGAGGGTAACGGCCAAAGCTGTGATGATCAAGGGGTTTTTGGTTTGGTTTAAAGCCAGCTTTTCAATATAAGCCTGGAGCCTAATGTGATGTGAGTAGAGAGTGTGATAGGAAGGAGCCATCTTTATGTGTTCTTGGATAAAAAACTGAGGCCTGGAGGTGAGGAAGGGTCTCACAAAACCACACATATGATTGTCTATGATGTGTCTATTGAAAAGCCAATCATGAGTTTGTTACAAACAAGTCTTCTTCTGGATGTTCCTTAAAAGAACACTATAATTGTTCTTAGTGATTATGTTTTTTGATAGAACTGTGATAGAATAGCAAGTCACAGCGATGATGGCAGTCATCCAAGAAAATCATGATTATATGGAGAATGAACTGTGGGATGAGGAAGAGACATGCACAGTTTTGATTTTCTTTCTCATTTGCAAAACAAGAATACTATTGACAAATGTTCTAGAAGGAAAGGACATACATAGAAAGAGGCAAGAGTTTAAATTAAGACATAAATAGGTTTCAGATTTAAGTAACTCTGGGGCTGGAGAGATGGATCAGGAGTTCATGGTGTTTACTATTCTCCCAGAGAACCTAAGATCAGTTCAGGCATCTCACAACTACCTGTAAACACCAGTTCCAGGACATCTGACATTTTCTTCTGGCCTCCATGAACACCCACCTGTACATGTAGCATGTACTCACATAGTCCCACATACATCCATATAAATAAGGATAAACATATATTTTTAAGTCTGAAATATAAGTGCCCAGAGGGTGTTATTCTGATTGGTCTCTAGAGTGATGGTAACTCTACCAAGGGTTTTGTGAAAATTAAATAAAATAATATGTGAGGAAAAATATACAGGAGATATATGTTCCAGTCAGGAGCCCTATAGCTTAGTCCTATGAGGACACTGAAGAGAGTTTGATAAAAGACCGATTGTAAATTCTAAAGAACCAACCAAGCATGTTAAAGCACCAACATGAAAACCATTATTACTTCGAACCTTAAGGGAGAGAAGGAGAAAGGGAAGGAGGGAGGAGAGTACAATCCTGAGAAAAACTGTGACATCTGACAATACGGGAAGCCCCAGGAGAAGTTTGATGCTAAGAGTAAATACCCTGTATGTAGGTGTGCCTGGAGCCTCTAAGGAACTGAGGCGATAGGGCTGACTTCCTCCTCTTTGTGTCTAATTTCATGTCAAACCCAACAGAAGCCAGAGGTAGATGATCCTACATACTTAAGTTCCTTGTCACTATGAGAGACAAGGTCCCTTTTCCAGGTTCTTTGTCTTGTAGACAAAAAATATTTTAAAACAGACACAGAAAGGAACTCAAGAATGACTTTCTAGAGTTAGGAAGAGAAGACAACAGGGCAGGCAAACTTGGATTCTTGACTAAGAGAGAGGGGAAAACGGAAGCTGTTAGGGTTTTAGAGTAGGAAGTCAGAAAATGGGCAAGTTCTGTAGTGAGTCTGTATGCTGAATTGCCTGGAGAGGCATTGTCCTAGATGGCATTGTCTAGATATATGTATCTCATTGAAGAGACAGCTACTTCCACTGCCTTATTTTGTCTTGAGTTGTGCCATATTTCTTTTTACCTTTCACCCTTAGTCTAGCCTTCATGTTGTAAAGTAGGATTCTTCCTTTCCCAAAGGAAGTTCCCTGCCTAGTCTATACCCAAGAAGCACTTGCGAGGATATTAGTAAAGAGTGTTCTCTCTGCCAACCATGGCATTGGAAATGGTGTCTGGGAAACGATTGCTTTTCCTCCTTGCCTAACATTTCTTTCTTTTAGACCAGCTTCCTGGATCAGAGAGAAGGAGGAAGAAGAATAATGGTCCAGAAGATACACTGGACAGTGACCAGATCCAGGAGATACATTGGACAGTGACCAGATTGTACAGTGTCCTAGTTCTTCAAGTATGGCCAACTTAGGTATCATGATTCATTTGAAATAGAGATGTATGTCAGCCAGAACTGAATCAACCTCTATATGTCTGAAGAAGGCATCAATGAGGAAATTTTAAGTACTTATTGTATACAATATTTGGTAGAATATAATTTGTTTATTTAAGAATGTTTAGTGTTCAGACACAGAAAGAATTTAAAACATTTTCACAATAAATAAATAGTAAACATTTGGAGAAATAAATGTTTGATCTGATTTAAATACAGGTATATATGTATTGAATCATTATATACTATTACATAAATATATATAATTTTGTATTTCATTTATCAATTGAAAACTAATTTAAAGACAGCATGGAAAACAGTGCCAGCATAGTGAGGCTGTTTGGTTCATCATAATACCAACATTATAGTTTATTTAGGTGATTTATTGATTTATTATTTAAGTGATTATTTACTGATTCTTAGTTTATGTGTATGGGTTTATATAAAAGTTGTGACTGGCACCCTGGCTCCAGTGGCCCATTGGAACTAGCACTAATTTATCTCAGTGGCTCCATGCTGTCCCCAAATACTTTCTGACCCACTGTCTGTGAGCCATTTCAACAAGGCACCCTGTCAGGCTGCCCTGCCCTCACTCACAGCTCTCTGGGCTGATTTCCACCATGCCATGCATACACATCCCGATTCTGTGTCGGGTCAGTGAGTGGCCTGTCCCTATACACTTTGTTGAACTCAAGTCACCACATGAATGAACACAACACATAATATCCTCTGATCCAATTGATAAGATATAATTTGCCCATCTAGACAACACAAAATCATGTACACACCCGTCTCTTAAGAATATTCATAACATGTAACTATGCACAGAGAAGAATCTTAACATCTGCCACCATGTTCTCTCAACTGCTTTTTCCTCCCTCCCACCTCCTCTGCCTCTCTAAAACTTTCCCATGCCCATCCTCCCTCTCATCCAATAACAGGCCTCATTCTATCCTGTACCTACCTTCACCTGCATAATGACATCAACCTACACTACGGGCATCTTGCCTGCATGTATGTCTTTATATTGCATGTATAAATTTGTGCAGGACCCGTGGAGGCAAAGAAGGTGCCAGATCCTCTTTAATATAATTCCTCATGTTGTGTGACCCCAACCATAACCTTATTTTTGTTGCTACCACTATGAATTATAATGTAAATATCTGTGATTTCCAACGATCTTACAAGACCCCTAGGGAAGGGTTATTCGATCCCCAAAGGAGTCACTATCCATAGTTCTGCTATTGTAGGACCACAGTCATTAACTTCATATGCCCATGATCATTCCTTTTCTAAGTCTACTTTCCCACTGTGGGCTTTCTCACTATTTCTCTAACACTCCCCTCCCAGCTGTGTGACTACTGATCCCCAGGCAAGTTTTAAACATCAGGGCATTTCTCTCATTCTTTTCTATATTCTGATCCTTTGGATAGCTGCTGAGATTTACAGCTTTCTTGCTCTTTTCTTTTAAACTCTAATAAAATTGTCCTTGAGCTTCCATTTGATTCAATACTTAACTTTTTTTTTATTTATGACACCAATAACCTCAAAATAGAAACCTGATTTCCTGGTATAAGAAAGAAAAATGTAAGCCAAAAATGAAAAATAAAACAAAGGGCAGCCATAGTGCTGCATGTCTCATGACAGAGGCAGGGGGATCTCTGTGAGTTCAAGGTCAGTCTGGTCTACAAAGAAAGTTTCAGACCAGTCAGGGTCACAAAGTTGAGACCTTGACTCAACAAAACAAAACATGGGACGAAAAAAAGAAAAAAGAATCCTTTTTTTTTCATCTTTATTAACTTGAGTATTTCTTATTTACATTTCAATTGTTATTCCTGTTATTCCCCTCCCCATCCCCTTCTCTATGGGTGTTCCCCTCCCCACCCCCCCATTACCGCCCTACCCCCAAAAATCACGTTTTCGATGGGTGATAAATTGCCAAGCTTCCAAATGCCTCCTCGTTAAATATCAGCAATTTTAGGGACATCCAGTTCACTGAATAAACACTGGGGTCATACTATGAATTGTATATCCTGATTTCTTTCTTTGAATACCTAAATGATCACAAAACATAATCTGTGCATAAGAAACTTCTGTCACATAAATATCTCCCAATGGACTGTAGGCACATGACTAAGAACACCTCTGGTGCGAGCATGGAGAACTGAGCTCTAATTCTTAGCATGACCTTTCATGCTTTGGAACCCAAACAGCATGGAGTAAAGACTGGAGATTGCTGGAGATTCCTGGCTGCAAACATGCTCCAGGTTCAGAATGAGATCTTGTCTGAAAGGAATAAATCAGAAATGATAGAGTGGTGTCTTGGTGAATAAGCATTTTATTGCTGTGAAGAGACACCATCAGCACAGTTCTTATAAATGGAAGCATTATATTGAGACTGGCTTACAGTTTCAAAGGTTTAGTTTATTATTCATTATCATCATGTGCATGGTGGCACACAGGCAGACATGTGGTGAGAATGTTGCTGAGGATTCTACATCTGGATCTGCAGGCAGCAGGAAAAGAGAGAGACTCTCAGTTTGTCATGGGCTTTTGAAACCTCAAAGCCCATCCCCAATGACACAGTCCTCCAAGAAAGCCACACCCCCTAATCCTTTCAGAGTCACTTCCTGGTTATCAAATATTCAAATCCTCGAGCCTATGGAAGCCGTTCTTATTCAAACCACCATAAGCAGGGTGCCTGAAGATCTGAATGTACACACACACACACACACACACACACACACACACACACACACACACACACACACGAGAGAGAGAGAGAGAGAGAGAGAGAGAGAGAAGAGAGAGAGAGAGATTTAATTACTTTTCTGTTGCTGTACAAACACCATGACCAAGGCAACTTATAAAAGAAAAACATTTTCATGGGCTTATGATTTCAGACTATCAGAGTCTATGATGGTGGAACTAATGTGACAGGAACAGCAGAGAGCTCACATCTTGAGAGTCACTCTCAAGAATGGTATGAATTGTTTGAAACCATTGAACTCACCCCAGTGATACACCTCCTTCATCAACTTTCCTTCAAAACAGTTCTACCAACTAGGGAACAAATATGCAAACATATGAGGCTATGTGGGCCACCCCCCCCTCTCTCTCTCACACACACACACACACACACCACTACACCACACTACACCACACCACACCTCACAAATATTTAATAGTAATTTACCAAATATGATAGGAATCTTACTTTAATATAATGAATACTTTACTGAAGCCAGGGAGGCAGAAAGAGAAACATTCTCTTCAGAGAGACACTTCAAGAATATCTCTGCCAAGATCCTGAAGAAACCAGGCTTGAAGGATAAATAGGACAAGAATGAAGAAAAGGAAGGAAGAACAGGGAAGAGCCTTGTGGCTAATGACCCCTGTGAGCAAAGGGGCAAACTGATAGTGGCAAAAAGCTGAAGTAGCAAAATCATTCTGAAGAACGTCACTGGAGTTAGAATAAAAAATGAAAATAAACCTGCTAAAACATTTACTACACCATATAGATTCTACTATGAAATTCTACTACTGTGGCACTTTCAGGTTTATTAAATCATGGATTTTATGAATTAGGTTAAGATGTATAACTTCAGAGATCTTATGCTCATCCCTAACTTCTGTACCATGTTGGTAATCTTAAATTGATTGTACTAGTCAAGGTCTTGCAAAAAAATAAATAAGCAGACAAAAAAGAAAATAGGACTTACCTTTAAGTTGGCCATTTGTTTAGGTTTATGTGAGTAAGAGGAAACAGGTGTGGGCTGGGGAAGCTAGCTAAGGTGCCAAATCACAGTGCTGCTTTTCCCTCACATGAAGAACACAGAGAAGGAAGGCAAGTGAGTAAAAGCACCCTCCCTTCCTGCAGGTGCACTTAAAGGAAAGCTCTGTGGGTTATTGAGGAGTCACCCAAAGGCATCCATAGGAAGAGCTCCATCCTAGAACTCTGCTACACTGTACCACCTCCTAGAGCATTGGAAGCAGATTTACTCCAATATCATGGGGAGTGAAATCAGAGCCAAGGAGCTCTTGATTAATGATGTTCCCAGTGCTGGGGGGTCATAGCAGTGAGTCAGCTCCTTGGACAAATCCTAGATATACAATCAATGCATATTTGTACATCCATCATTTGCCATTATAAGCATGTTTGTTTTAAAGAGAAAGAAATTCCTAATATATATTTAGAAAATGATTGTGACTTTCCCCTCAAAAAGTAATAACTCAGACAGTGTTGTTACTGCTTAGCTCCTTGAAAATGTACAGGATGGTTTTCAGTTCTAAGAACTCAACCATTCAGTTCTTATTAAGTGGTCGAAGGAGAGAGCGATCTCCTACTGCATTCACACGGCAGAGCAAAGTGGGAGCTGTTTACTTTCCCCAAAGTGAGCTGTGCTTCATTCCTGCAAATGATTGCTCTATCTGATCTTTGTCACATGATAGGGACAGATGGGTGGATCAACGATGTCTTCACCATTCTCAACCTCTCTTTATTATGATCTAATTCATTATATCTAGTTTCTTCAGAAAAACCTCTTTGTACTATAATGTTTATTTTGGTAGTTGGGATGTATAAGGGAGTAAGAAATGGTGTCGGTAGCAGATTTTCAGGTTCCCACATTAGTTCCTTGCCTTGATAATAAATTTTCACCCTATCACAGTATAAACTGATCCCATCCTCAAGACTTGTGAACAAGTTGGTCTCTTGATCTAAATGCACTTAAGACCTAATTGTGTGGAGGGGTTGAAGGGAGCTGGGAAGCATTTATGTAAAAGCACCCTTGCTAGTATAGGCTGTCAAGTTTGTATTTGATTTTCTTGTACTCATAAACTATAGAATTAACCTGTCACAACCTCCTGGATGTTTTGAAGAAAACAACATGAAACACTGGGTCAGGAGCAGGACATTTTTAAATCTATAGAACAGCAAACATCTACACAGCATGGGAAGTCTACTGTTTTTTGCATCAAGTGGCAAGCAAGTCTGCTGGACCAAGGGGATATACTATCTCCTTTCAAGCTACAAAATGTATGTACCCATGTAAAACGTGGTCAGAGTAATTGCATATTGAAGTTCGGATATTAAACGGGAAGGCACTCCCAGTGTTCAGAGGGAATGCATTTTCCAGCACAGGTGATGGCACCTCTGAAGTTCAGAGATGAGAAATGATAGGATGTTCCTTCATGACTCAGGTAAATATTATAACTATACTGACATTACATCAAACAACAGTGTTGAATAATGTTCATTACCAACTCACCTTAGTCATTAGCACTGTGGTTTGTTTTAAAAAAACCAAACAACAATAAACACAGGAGTAAGGGAAGGAAGGAGAAGCCTTCAGGAGTTTTCATACTTAACCTTCCTGAGATGGGACAAGTGACAAGATGAAATATAATTCGAAGCTGTCATTCTGAGTTGAAAGAAGGGATGCCAAGTACAGGACTGTGATTACAGTCAAGGGAGATGAAATGTTATCTCATCCATCCATCCATCCATCCATCCATCCATCTATCCATTTGTGCAAGTCTGTTAAACATTCTTTCTAAACCACACTACGAACAACAGGAGCGAAGATGATGTTTTATGCTTCAATTAGCTGTCTAGTAGTTGATTAGAGATTCGAAACCCTCTGTGCTTCCATGAGATAAAAATCTGTGAGCTGTGAGCCCATTCCTGCCCCACACCCATGTCTGCTTAGCCCAATCCCCTCGATGAGCTCCTGAGCTGCATAAAAGGTTGCAGCCTTACTCACCTTTCCTACCAGAAACCACTGACTTTAGCAGGAAATTGGGCTTCCTCTACTTGATTGCAGAGGACACTGTGTATGACCTTGAAGTCTTTTGTGATCCCACTGGGAGCCCAACAGCAAAGAAGCCATAACATTTCCCAGAACAAAGGTAGATGACCTTAGGAAGACACAAAACTGACAGGAAGCAGCATGGTACTCCAGCTTCAGAGAGAAATGGATCCAGCATCTACCGCCTAAGTTTATCAATGTAAAGAACATCAAAAAGCAGGAGTTGGGCTGAGGATCTACTTCAGTTGGTAGAGTGCCTGATGTGCACAAAAACCTCCTTTGGATCCCCAACACCACCTAAGTGGAGTCGGGTCATGCAAGCCTGTAACCTCAGCATCCAAGAGGTCTAGGCAGGGAGACCCAAAGCTCAAAGCATTCAAAGTCATTCTTGGCTGCATAATGAATTTGAGGCCTGCCTGATTACATCTCAAAATAAAACAAAAGCAGTCATTATCTGGAAGCACTGAACATTATTGGAAATGAAAAGTGGGCCAAGTAGAAAAGGTGAAAGTCAGCACTTTCTCCCCAAAGTAATATTAATTATTTTAATATTCATGGAATGAACAGAGACTCTTTGATCATACATAAACTTCTATGGTAGTGGTGTGAATGTCAGGAAATTTAGAATTCTCTCGTATATTTTTAATTACAATTTCCATTTTAAGAAGCAGAAATACATTTTTATTTGCATGTAGAAGAAAAGAGCTTTGGGATGTCTCTTTCTTACTTCAAAGAAGAGCTTTCTCATTCTGAGAAATTGCCTTTTCCCTCTTCAGTGTGGCTCTGATTACCCACTTTCTACTTCACCACTGTCCTATCTCACCTAAACACCTGAACACTCTTTTCTTTGATAGCGTTCAAGTATGTGACCAAGGGACTAAGCAAATCTCCTTCACTCTCTGAAGGCTTACAGCAATGAACTGACAACATGCAGGAGAAAAACAATTAATTTCACTACACGCATAAGATGGAATCATAATGTAGTGTTATATATGAAGGACCCAGACAGAATAAATAATCAACAATTAAATAATTAATTCTGGACACTGAGATAGCAGTTTATAGGGTTGAGCTGAGGTATTCCAGATGACATGAGGGAGGGGAGGCACCCACAGGACATTGGTGCTTTCACCCTGGGGCTAAGTTTTATCAGGAAATCTCTTGACCCTTCTGTCAGGGTACAGGTTAACTCCATGCAGGAGGGTGTCCTGGGCATGGACACCTTTAGTATTTTCTCTCTGTTATAACTAATTGTCCTTGCTTAGAGAAATTTCATACTTACTTGTATTTATTTCATGATCAGCACTTCAGAGGAAGTGCCTTCCTGTGCTTTGGAAGAAGAAGAAGATAGATAGATGATAGATGATAGATAGATAGATAGATAGATAGATAGATAGATAGATAGATAGATAGATAGATAGAGTTGAGAGATGGGGTAGTGGGGAGTGGGAGGTCAGAAAGTAAATTTGAGGTCGCCTTGTCACATACTTTTTGGTCTTGGGGTATTATTCTCAGTCCTATGACCAAATATCCTCAGCCATATTTTCATTCTGTGAGAATATTTTTATTATAAAAATTAAGGTGACTTGCTACTAACAGTTGATTTTAATTTTTAATTTTATTATTTTATTTGTAGGAATATTTTGTGTGTATGCGCACCTCATGCGTGTCTGTGCTCGTGGAGGTCAGAAGAGTGTGTCAGAACACTTGTAACTGCAGTCACAGATGGTTGTAAGCTACCATGTAGGTGCTGGGAATCGAACTCAGGCTCTCTGAAAGAGCAGCAACACATTCTCTTTACTGCTAAGTCAACTCTCCAGCCTTAATAGTTGCTTTTATAAGAATATTTTTGAAATTATATCATTTTCTCCTTTCCTTTTCTCCCTCTAAACCTTCCCATGTTATCATCCTCTTTGCTCTCTCAGATTCATGCCCTTTTTCTTTAATTGTTGTTTTACACACACACACACACACACACACACACACACACACACGCTCATAAACATGTAAATCAACCCATGAGTTCTTTATTATTTCAGTACTGACCACTTAGTAAGCACCTGGAGGGTGGGGATGGGCAATCTTCCCTGGGGAAGACTATTTCTCCTGCTCTTGGTGTTCTTTAATGAGATTATGTCTTCTTTCTTATATCAGAAAAGCAACACCTATTGTGTCTCATCACCACGCTGTCTAAATAAGACTCAAACGAGGACAACATCAGTAGACATGGTATCACAGACTAAACTCTGGTGGCTTCAACCTTAGTCAAAGAACTACGGTAGCTTTTAAAAGGATTATCTGGGAACTATAGAATCTACTTCTCTGGCTATAAAGCGTTAACAAAACATCTATTCTGCTGCTACATAAAGTCTCTCTCTCTCTCTCTCTCTCTCTCTCTCTCTCTCTCTCTCTCTCTCTCTCTCTCTCTCTCTTTCTCTCTCTCTCTCTGAAAAGAGATACCTGTGCCCAAATTCAATCCTTAATACTAGGCTTGTTTGCAGATGATACTAAATAGTGATGAAACTCAGGAATTCCTGCAGTCAGCTAGATGTTCAGTCAGAGACCAAGCATTCATGTTTTATTTGTGAACATGTAGATGTTTCGATGTGCTGTGTCTGTCATCTGGAGTTCTGGCAGTAAACACACATGGTCTTTAGAAATCACAGAAAGAATTCCTTCTCTCAGCACTGCATGTATTTGCCCTACAATGTTGTCTTTCTGTTCTGGAAGAAAGTTCCACTGTGTCCCAGCAGCAGCAGCAGCAGTGCGGCAATCTGTCCTAATAAAAGAACTGGGTGTTCAGGAAGCGGCTTTACTGCTTGGGGAAGCTGGTAAGAGCTGAGCTGGGTTCCCCGCTGTGCAGTGAGAGCCAAGGTTGTACTGTATGGACCAAACTAGCCTAAATCTCCGTGGCTCACACACTACAGGTTTATATTTCCCTTGCATGAAATGCTCAGCATGAGACTGTGGCTGTCAGTTAGTGGGAGAGGGATGCTTCATTGTGGCTGGTGTGTAATCTACATTTGCAAGACAAGGAAGGGTGTAATTGATGGAATTCCTACTGAAGTTTTGTAAAATCTCAAGCTAGAAAAGATCCAAAATACATAAGCAATATGGACTCATGGGTAGCTATTTTCCACAAGCACAGAACTAGTGATAGAACGGAATGCACCAAGAGTGCCCACAGTGGGCTGTGGACCAAGTTATCAATGCCCAGTGGTGACACTGGTCAAATATTCACCCTGATCTCAGAATGACTCACCAAGATGGAATTTTCTTAAAGCTGACTTTTGCCAAATCAGACATTTTTTGTTCCTCAGACAAACACAGAATGATAATTTAGTAATGTTCTATTATTAGATCATTGAGAATGTTTCATTTAGAATTAAAAGTTTTATTACTCATTTGCCATTGAAAAAAAGCAATTGCATAAAATTAAGGGATTCCTAAAACTTTCTGTGAAGTACAGATGTTTAAGAAACATAAACACGTCGGATTATAAATTCCCTTGGAAAAGAGACACTATTTTATTTACCTTCTCTGATACCTGAAAATGCAGGTATCTTGGGTAAATTAATTGGTGTAAGAACTCTTACACTAAGTGTAGGTGGTAGCATTCACTGGGATGGGGTCTTTGACTTTGTAAAAAGGACAGAAGTAGCTGAGCAAGAGTATTCATCTCTCTCTACTTAGCTATGGATGCAGGGTGACCAGCTGCCTCACCCTTGTGCCTGTAGAACTGCTCTACCACAGTGGGCGGTGGCCCTGAACTGTGAACCAAAATAAATCCTTAAGCTATTAGGTTGCTTTTGTTGGAATGTTGCAGCAAAACAAAAAAATACTTTTTGTTATTATTTTGCAATGGGAATATAAGAATTTTATCTTTTTTTTTTTCAGAGCTGAGGACCGAACCCAAGGCCTTGCACTTGCTAGGCAAGTGCTCTACCACTGAGCTAAATCCCCAACCCCAAGAATTTCAATAATTTTAAAAATCCTTTGGGCCTAAAAATCATCCCTTTGACTAATTCATCGCTACTCATATACTGTTATAAACAGTATCATTGTTATAAACAATGACGTGGAACTAACCCACTTCTAAAATTCTTAACTTATAATTCTTCACAGCTAAATATTCAAGTGGATCAATCAAAACTTCTATGATCTTCAAAGCACTGAAGCACAAATGTAAATGAGTCAAATCTTTGTTGATTAATAATGAGGACACTATTTTCTTCTTTGACTAATAATATGCTCTTTATGTTTACTTGAGACTTCATTTATTAGCATTCTGTGTGTGGTTATTTATATATTCCCTTGAGGTATGATACTATTGTCCTTTCTTATATTCTTGCAGCAGACTAAATTGTAAAAAAGAATAACTTCTGTGATAAGATTCTACTCAGGAGAACCCTGCAGACCACTTTATAAGGAAGGAGTTGAATAATAGGTAACCAAGAAAGACTACAGCTACATATTTTGATTATGATAGTTAAGTCTTTGTTCAGATAGAACTACAAGATGTTCGTGTAAATACAAGAACAAAGGAGGGGTTAGTATAACTAACCAATTACAAGGTTGGAGAGTAGCAATTCTGTCCAAGTGACAAAGTTAGAAGATAGTCAACATCAGTTACAAATCAGGAGTCAAGGTGGACAGAGGGAAGCTTCAACTATCCCTAACTGAGTAGGCATCACAGGAACGTACATGATCATCTCCCTGGTTGGGCCAAGGGGACATGCATATTGCAGGTAGTATTCCGTTAGGTTGTCCTATGATAACCCAGAGAATTAACAATTCTCAAAAGAGATTATTTTAGTGGTTGTCCAGTCTACCCTCTGCAGCAAAAGTTGGCTACTCAAGGTTTATTGGGTCACAACAAAGTATAGTAGTGGGAAAATAAAAACTCATTAACATGGAAGTGTGATTATTTGACAGGAGGACCTGTTTATTAGTGGCGGTCAGGTAGCTCACCAGACCCTGGACCTGGTGAAGTCTTTATCTTTTCAGAAGGCCTTCTTACTGCCTTCTTACTGCAACGGGATTTCTACCTATACGAGCCGCATCTTGAAGGCCAATAGGGGATATAAAGCACCAGGGTACAATAAATACACTACACTCAATTGTACACTACACTCAAATGTATAAATATAGATACGTTAATGAAAATGTTTGCTAAAGTATGTGAAGAGAGTAAGACAAAGGTTTGGTGGGGGTTAGGAAATGGAAATTCATCTAGAAACTACTGAGCACACGAGTTCAGCTGGGACCTGAGTCTCTTTGCAATATAAGCTGTTAATCTTTCATAGCGGCGCTGCCAATAAAAAGGCTGATTTTAGATGCCTAGACATTTATTCAAAAGAAAGGGACATTCTTCCTTATGTCATTCATGACCAAAATTTACAGGGCAAAATTTACAGTCTGCCCTACAAGAACGCACCATTATCTGTTAGATCGTCACCTTCCATAAACTGCTCTCATACACTACACTAGGATGAGAGTGAGCACTGAGAAGAGAGAAAGACTGAGGAGGTCTTCCTCTTATGGACCAACATTCTGATTGATCATGCCTCCCTGCAATTCCTCTGTCGAAGCCTTAATTCTTAGAGTTGATGTATTTGGAGATGGCAGTAATGAAAATCAAATGAGCTCATGTGGGTGGCACTTTGGTGGTCCAGTAGGATTAGAACTAGGTAGGTGAAATAAAAGATGGGAAAGAAAACTGCAAGCTTTGATATTGACAAAGTAGTTCAATCAAATGTGCAGGATTTTTAAATTTCACTTGGAAATCAAGGGCTCATTATTATCCCTGGAAGCATTTCTGGAACTTTTTTCTGTAGACACAAGTTTTTAATCTTTAAAATTGACGGACATAAAAAAAAAAAAAAACTAGCAGCAGAGAAAGAGTAATCTTTTTAGACACGTAAAGTCTCCTGGAGTTCCATTATGAAGACCTTCATGAGGACACTATTTGTCCCATTTAACATTTAAACAGAAGAGTCCTTGGGGACCTTAATCTCATTCCTCACCCTGTCTTCCAAAGGAAATGACTCAAGGGAAAGGAAAGAATAGATGTTAAAATGTTACTTTCTCATCTAAGGCATGCAAATTGCCCAATTATAAATGCAAACATTGAAAAAACAAATCTACTTGCCTCCTGGCTCTCCTACAAATCACTTGTCTTTATGCTTCTTAATACTATCACCAGCAATAACCTCTACTTAATGTGGTATGCAATCAACTTTCCCATGCATAAACATGTATTTGTTCTTATATAATTATAATTATACTCTGTGCTTTTGTATCTCACATTTTTGAATGTGCAATGTTATTACACCCATAAAGCCATTCGTTGTAATAATTTTAATAGTTACTGAATTTTACATCAAAATTGAATAATTTATTTTGCCATTTTCTGTTTGGACATTTGGATTGTGTTTATGTAAATTTACACTTACATAATTGCTTAGTGAATGTTCACTTGCCTGTCTAAACTATAAATGCTTGTGTTCAGTTTGGGTCACTGTTAAACTCTCAGCCGATATCAGTACTGAAAAATAGTGGGTTGGCTACAACATCTGCTGAATGGATGCTTAGCTCAAATCTGCCCAATTCAGAAACCTTTCTGATTGTAAATTTGCACATATAAATAAAATATTCTATTGAACCCTATTCTGTGCCAGGCACTGTGTTAAACATCTTAAGAAGAATATTTATGCCAAAAAAAAAAACCCACCATTGTGTCTTAACTTTAAAGGATATATGAAAACACACGTACACATGCATACACATGCACACTCACACTTTCCATTTTAGTTTCTATAAAAGACCCTTCTGAGGTATTTGGTAATCTTACCCAGCATACTGAGCCTGCAAAGACCTCAAGCGTTCTACCCCAAATGACATCTGTATCTCCTGTAAGTGGCGACTGTCTGAGAGGGCACACAACGGCTCTAAGATTTGTAAGAGAAGACATCTGTCTTCTGCAAAGCAAGGTGAACTAACAGGTAGGTTTGTGTATTTGGGTGAGTTCTAAATAGCTTATCAGAGTCTTGTGATATTATCAAAAAAGAATAAAAAGGTATAAAGGGTAAAGCTTTAAAATTTTTAATCCCTGCATTCATAATACTGATCAACTTTATGATACAGTTTCTTTAGAGTAAAAGATATTTTTATTATATTCCCCTCCTCATGTCTCCCTGTCCTCTGCTTTCTCCATTTCTTCCTCTTCCTCCTTCTAGTCTACTTCTTTTCCCCAGCCTCTTCTGTGTTCATGTCACAAACACACACATATGTCACATACATATACATATGTTTTATATAATATATATAGATATAGATATAGACATATAGATATTTAGTATGCACAGCTTTACAGAATCTATATACACTTAGATCCAGAATGGGAAAAAAAATCATGACATTTTTTTGGGGGGTCTGGCTTATTTCAGTTAAAATGATTACCTCCATTTCCACCTTTACTTCCTTCACCAAATGTCATAATTTCATTCTTCTTTGTGGCCAAATATAAACTCTTTTGTGTACAGTGTATTTTTTGCTAGTATTCATTGGTTGACAGACCACTGTACCGATTTCACAGAAGTTGGCTTTTGTGAGGAACATGAGTGTGCTGATGTCTCCACCACATGTAAGTGCTGTTCAGTGGGACAGGACGTGAACTAGAAAGGACAGGACAGCTGGACTATACAGTAGGCCTAGTCTTATTTTTATTTTGAGGAACAGTAATACTAACATGCACTGTGGATTGGGCAAAAGGAGATCAAAAATAAGTTATTAACTGGCTCTAAAGGAAGAGGGAAGAGGCAAATAGTATTCTGGGGAGTTTTTTTCTTCCCTGCTTTCTTTCCTTTTTATTTTTTTATCTTTGTCTTTTAGATACAGTATGCTTAGTATCAGAGGGACATGACCAAAATAATAAAACCATTCTTAGATTTAAGTGAAACACTCTTAGGTGTAAGTGAAAGTGTGAATATTATTAAAAATGTCACTCACTCCAATAAACTGAGTTCTTTATCCTTCTCATTTAAATGACACATAAAAGCTAATGAAGTCTCAGACTTTTTAAGCTCATATTTATGAAATAAAAACTTTTATTATGCTATAATTCTGTAGTAGATATTTTTCTTATCACTGAGACAAATTGCTTGACACAGGCAATCCAAGTGCCTCACAACTGGAGACTGTGGTCCTTCACAGTGGAGCAGGCCTGAATAGGTATGGGGATGAGAGTGGCTCTAGCTGTGGCAGCAGGGACAGGAAGAGTTGGTCACGTTGTGTCACGATCACAACCAGGTGGCAGAGATGAATGCTGGGGCTACGCTTGCTTGCTTTCTCCTTTGTAGTTGGGTTGTGACGTACGCCCATCAGATGGCACGGCATACAGTCTGGGTAGGTCTTCTATTTCAGTAAACCTCTCTGGAAATGCTCTTATAGACACTCCCAGAGACTCCCTAGGTGTCTCTCATCACTTCCAGTTGCTGTCAAGGGACACTGTCACAAATACTATGAATTATTTGGACAGAATGAAAATCCTTTCTTTACACTGTCCTTTTTAACTGTTCTATCCTTTGGTATTACAAGTGTAAGTCGTCGAGCAGGGATCAAGTCAATCTTTCTGAACGATGCCAGGAAAATCCTACTTTGCTTCTGCCACACTGGAAGGGAACGGCGGTAGCTAGCAGTTCAAACATTCAATCACATTCCATTTTTGAAACGGAATTTCATCCTCAGTACATTTCAGTATCTAGATGGTCTCGCTCTGTCACTCTGTCACTAATCTCACCTGTCCCCCCAGAAGACACTGAGGCCACAGTCAAATGTGTCAAGAAGAAAGGATAAATATGGGCAGTGAGCAGGATGTAAAGTGATTAAGTAAAATGATAATAAAAATAACTTAAAGCTACAACTAAATAAATCATCGCTCATTAATTTGAATAAAAGTATAACTATATGACTTAAAAAGATATCTATAAGAGTGACACATTTATCACAGTTATATATCATATAACTTATAATTTGTATTTTTATCCCCCAATTCCGAGGCATCAAGGCAATTGCCAGGGCTTTAGAGTGGACGTGAGGTTATATTGCCAT